>NC_091206.1:8680510-8900510 GCF_040958095.1 Procambarus clarkii | reverse complement strand
AGATGCGAATCTTATACGTTATCTAAAAATCCGCAGTTCAGTTGGGATCTTCATAGCCATCATCTCGTACCGGACACAACGTGAGGGGAGAGAGAGAGAGAGAGAGAGAGAGAGAGAGAGAGAGAGAGAGAGAGAGAGAGAGAGAGGGAGAGAGAGAGGGAGAGAGAGAGAGCAGTTTACTGCCATTTTCTTCCGAAAATAAGTACATTTTCATTAAATATATAAGTCTCTAGGAGCAGGCTTCAGATGAGCTCAGGCAGGATAACAGCTTTTGCTTGCAGTTTCGCTTGCTACGTCATCGAACAGATATAGCCCTTATGAACCCTATTCTTAGTTTTAAACGAGAGAGAGAGAGAGAGAGAGAGAGAGAGAGAGAGAGAGAGAGAGAGAGAGAGAGAGAGAGAGAGAGACATAAAGAGAGAGAGAGAGAGAGAGAGAAAGAGAGAGAGAGAGAGAGAGAGAGAGAGAGAGAGAGAGAGAGAGAGAGAGAGAGAGAGAGAGAGAGAGAGAGAGAGAGAGAGACAGACAGACAACGATAAGACATTTACAGTCAAGATCTCCAGGAGTAACAGAAAATCAAGTCTCTACAAAAATTCCTTACTAAGGTAGAATTTAGTTTCCTACTGGAAAATATAACAAGATAATTTTCAGATAGATGATCAGGCATCAGACGCTCGTGTTCCCTATGCGATATCATCCGTCCTTAGAATTTTAACCAAGACTTTAAAACTGTTACATATATTTTACTTAATGGAAATTTGAGGGTTAAAGCATTATAGGCGCACGAGGTAGTTTAATTTTGGGATACATTATTTGCTCAAAAATGGTTTTGGGGGATTATAATTGAACTATTAGTGAAAGTCTCTTCGTATATTTTAGGGATGCCTTAAGCTTAAACAACAGAGGGTTCCTTTGATAATAGATTTCGAAAACCATCTTGACGTTATCTTGAGAAGATTTCGGGGCTTAGCATCCCCGCGGCCCGGTCCTCGACAAGGCTTCCTTTTTGCTACACATCCCTAGAAAACATCCCGTAGCAGCTGTCTAACTCCCAGGTACCTATTTGTTGTTAAGGGAAAAGGTACATTTAGGGTGAAAGAAACTCTGCCCATTTGTTTCTGCCGCCACCGGGGATCGAACCTGGAACCCTTAGGATTACGAATCCGAAGCGCAGTCCATTCAGGTGTCAGGCCCCTGTGCTTGTCATCATCAGCTATCAACATGCTTAGAGTAGCAACGATCTGGATGGATTCTTGGACGTCCCTTAAATTAGCTGAGTTTGTCCCTTTACATCAACTCCGTACTCAATGGTAAAGAGGAAATCAGTCTGGGTTTTCTTCGATTACAGAGCCATATTTAGTCTCCTTTACTCCCTCATTTGAATCTATATATCGGTTTACCTGTCTCTGTTTGCCTGTGTATCTATGTGTCTCTCTCTCTCTCTCTCTCTCTCTCTCTCTCTCTCTCTCTCTCTCTCTCTCTCTCTCTCTCTCTCTCTCTCTCTCTCTCTCTCTCTCCCCTCCACCCAAAAGTATTTACAAATACATACACTTTCATCCGGACCATAAATATCCGGTTATCGCCACTACAGCGCATATATTACCGTAGAGACGATAAATGCGCCTATTTTTTATATTTTGCGCAATGATGTTGCAAGGAGGAATGGAAGAGTATCATCAGGTGAACAGAAGCAAAGGCGTTAACATATCCCTCTGTCTGTCATTATTCTCATAATAACACCAATTTATCTTTATATATCACATTAAGCACAAGACGTTATAGGTTAATGATTAATTACATTATAAACACTGTAATTGTGGCATTAATTATACTCTGTACTCGTACCTATATTGTAGCCTGTAATGATTTAAAATAATGTTATTGCATATCATTGAATCTAAATGTGGACTTCATATTTCCTGTTAAACGGCCATGTAAACACAATATTTTTGACATTCTAACTCTGCTGCTCGTGTTCAAACACTTTACCCCCACAGAATATGAAATAATTTATTCATTTTTCAATTTCCTTTATAAGTTACATATTTGCTTTTCATATAAGTTCCTCTGCCATGTATAACGCTTAGGTGATGCGGATAACTTCATTAGCTTTGTGTGAAATAAATTTTTTCACCTGTATTAACCTTGTTGTACTCACCTAGTGGTGCTTGCTGTGGTTGAGCTCTTGCTCTTTCGGCCCGCCTCTCAACTTTCAATCAATCAACCTTTTTTTTCACACACACACACACACACACACACACACACACACACACACACACACACACAAGGGCGCGAGGAGGCAACCTTAGGAGGAGGCTCTTAAGGCGCTTTACACTGCCTACGTGAGACCAGTCTTAGTCTTAGTCTTTTATTTGCCGCACCATCATGAAGTCCCCGCCTGAAGAAACACATAAGGAAACTGGAAAAGGTTCAGAAGTTTGCGACGAGGCTTGTCCCAGAAATACGAGGGCTGGGATACGAAGAGCGCCTGAAGGAACTGAACTTTACGACACTAGAAAAAAGAAGGGAGAGGGGGGGGGGTGTTATGATAGGAATGTCTAAAATACTCAGGGGAATTGACAAAGTGGAAATAGATGAAATGTTCACACGTAATAGTAACAGAACGAGGGGGGAGATGGGTGGAAGCTGGAAACTCAGATGAGTCACAGAGATGTTAGGAAGTATTCCTTTAGCGTGAGACTAGTGGAAAAATGGAATGCACTTGGGGAACAGGTTGTGGAAGCAAACTCTATTCATAATTTTAAAAGTAGATATGATAGGGAAATGTGACAGAGTCATTTGCTGTAAATAACCGATGGCTAGAAAGGCGGGATCCAAGAGTCAATGCTCGATCCTGCAAGCACAAATAGGTGAGTACAAACACACACACACACACACACACACACACACACACACACACACACACACACACACACATAACGTCTGCGGCATATGCGAGGCTGGCTAACATCAGAACGGCGTTCAGGAACCTGTGTAAGGAATCATTCAGAATCTTGTACACCACATATGTAAGACCAATCCTGGAGTATGCGGCCCCAGCATGGAGCCCGTACCTTGTCAAGCACAAGACGAAGCTGGAAAAAGTCCAAAGGTATGCTACTAGACTAGTCCCAGAACTAAGAGGCATGAGTTATGAGGAAAGGCTGCGGGAAATGCACCTCACGACACTGGAAGACAGAAGAGTAAGGGGGGACATGATCACAACCTACAAAATCCTCAGGGGAATCGACCGGGTAAACAAGGATGAACTATTCAACACTGGTGGGACGCGAACAAGGGGACACAGGTGGAAGCTGAGTACCCAAATGAGCCACAGAGACGTTAGAAAGAACTTTTTCAGTGTCAGAGTAGTTAGTAAATGGAATGCATTAGGAAGTGATGTGGTGGAGGCTGACTCCATACACAGTTTCAAATGTAGATATGATAGAGCCCAATAGGCTCAGGAATCTGTACACCAGTTGATTGACGGTTGAGAGGCGGGACCAAAGAGCCAGAGCTCAACCCCCGCAAGCACAATTAGGTGAGTACAATTAGGTGAGTACACACACACATGGACACGAAATATTTTCATTGACATGAGCGAAATAAGAATTTGGGTGTCACAGGAATGACCGGACACACGAATGACCGGACACACGAATGACCGGACACACGAATGACCGGACACACGAATGACCGGACACACGAATGACCGGACACACACGAATGACCGGACACACACGAATGACCGGACACACACGAATGACCGGACACACACGAATGACCGGACACACACGAATGACCGGACACACACGAATGACCAGACACACACGAATGACCGGATACAGGAATGACCAGTCACAGGAATGAAGGGACACAGATGGAGACAATTTACTAAAATAAAACAGGTTGGTGTTAGAAAGGCCTTGCGTGGGAGAAAGCAGAGTGAACTAGACACAGGAAGTGGTGAAATCAGACTTAATACACAATTTTACAACTAAAAAAAATGAGTTTGGGAGCTTCAATAGGTTGACGCTTGAGAGGCGGGACCCAGGAGTTCAAGCGCCATCTTCGTAAGCATAGACAGGTCAGCTCAGTCACATAAGAATATAATAATAAAAGATAAGACGAAACTTTACGTCTTTCGACTTATTTTGCGCAGGTCTTACTTAAACCCAACCAGACTAATTCATACATGTATGAAAGTATAAATTCCAGAAATATATAACCGTTTTTACAACTTCATTATTACTCAGTTCTTCCAGGACCCACAGACCTATAGCCTGTACAGATAACATTAGTGTCCACCTGGAGTGCTAAATGCACTACTCCAACCAAGCAATGCATTATTGCATCTACACAACACACCTTTATAGGAGATATCTAAGAACAGGCACATGCAGGAACTTTCCCGCTGCATATCGTCCAGTCAGATGTGACTATCTGACTGACTGACTGACTGACTGACTGACTGACTGACTGACTGACTGACTGTCAGGTTAGCTATAGCGGCCACCGTCCTGCACCTCCGTTATATCCGCTAATGTGACCGACCCAAGCAAGTTGCTGCAACATTTCGCCTTGCATAGATAATGGTCTTCAGTCGCATGTATACCTCTCACGCGCTGATTCTTGTATTTCGCCATCGTCGCACGCCTTCGCTAGCACTTCACGCCTATTCATCACGCCTTCGCTAGAACCTCAATCCAACAATGAAAGTCTTTGCTGACACTTCAGCAGTTCGCTAACACTTTACGCTAGCTATGTACGCTTCTGTTAGCACTTTCACCCCTTCTACTAATATACAAGCCTCAACACAATATATCAACACTGCACACACCGCTTAAATTTCACGGAAAACATTTTGTACACTGTATATTATATAGTGTACTATATTTGTAAGTCAAATATAGTATTTGATTTTGAATGTCACTGCACCTCGACACCGTACACCTACATTGTGTGTCAACTTTGCGTGCCTACATTGCGTGCGTGGGAAAGCCACACTCGAGGAACACAGGTGGGCATATGAACGAGTGTACCAGTCACCTACACCTGCAGTCACCTGCCACCTAGACAATTTCCAGTCTCCGGTCACCTAGGCACTTGCCTGGTACTTATATATGAAGTCCTATACTACAACCCAGTGTAACAAGTAGACTCGTCACCAGTTAAATCATTTATTTTCTACGCTATACATTCACACATCTACCTATTACAATCGTTTATACACTTCCATGTCTACTCTTATATGTATTAATCTACCTCCTTTGCAAATACGAATTTCCCTACGACTGCAAGCATTTTCTGCATTTCTGAGATTTTTTTCCGATTCATATACTTGAATTTGTTTTTTATAATTTTATTGTGAGCCAGTTAGAATATTTGACGTACAAGCGGCAGACGCTTAAAGTGCTTCATCTACTCCAACTTGTAACAGTGGCCAGCAAAGTAGAATAGTGCTTCTTCTTCTACTCCAACTTGTAACAGAGGACAAGCAAGGTAGTAGAGTGGTACATTAGCTTTGTCTGTCTGTCTGTTTTTCTGTCTGTCTGCCTGTCTGTCCACCAGATATATACGACGACGTCAAACACAACAGGCAGTATCTAGCTGTGTTTAATAGCTAACACAATAATCGATATCAAATGGTAGAAATTGGATTATATTACGGCAGAATCATCCTTCATCCATTATAATGTGTTGGGGTAGTTTAGGTCAGGTTAGGCATAGGTTAGGTTAGTTTAGGATAGGTTAGACTTAGGATGGGTTAGGTTAACAAAAGATATGTTAGTTCAAGTCACAGGTTCAATGTGTCATTTTATTCCGTAAATTATATGCAGGCGAGTGCAAATGATCCCATTTATTAACATAAAATATCTTACGAGGAAAGAATCAGACGACCAAATTTAGTTTATCAAAAACGCCAAAAAATACGAAGGAGTCTTAATAGAATAAATTTTGAGGTCTTAAATAAGAAGATTTAAAGTAAAAAATTATTGAAAGTCGAAAAAATTATTTTATTAAGCATTGTTATATTATATAAAATAGGCGATTGTAAAATAATTAGCTTCTAAATCTATATCAAAATTATAAAAAAGGCTTAGCCTTTTAGGCTACATAACACCGAATTTGTGCAAGTTCTAATTCAATATAAACCTTCAAGAATATTTAATATTTAAATAATATATTTTTCAGGTAATTGCCATAAATTGTACTTATATATTTAAATAATATATTTTTAAGGTAATTGTCTTCAACTTCATACGAGGAGGCAATTCTTTTATTTGCAAAATTATATATAAAATATAGCCACTTTTAGAAAATTTTCTTCTCCGATTTGGCTTTGGAATTCAGCTCCTTCCTTCTGGCAATGAGTAATGTGTATAGGATAATATTGCCCCTGCTTGCATGCAACTCATCGCAACATAAGTTATCAACGAATAATCCTACAGAGCTAGCTATCCCACTTTCCTAGTCCATTCCTATTGGGCTAGGAAGCCGTTCGGAGAGCTGAGCCTGAGCTTAGCTCTTCTAACTGTCCCACGGGAATAGCTAGCCTTCTCTACAGTCCCATGAGGCTAGGATGTATGTGTAAAGGAAGAAATTTATATTTTTATCACTCAGAATGTTTGGTAATATGTTTATTGTTTGTGATGAGTGTCTCATATATATATGAACTCGTTATCCTGAACGGGGTGAGACTAGCTTGAGCTACCTCATCCCTTTGTGAGTATTTATACCTTAATAAACTTATTTCAATTTCAATTTCATGCGCCTAGTTGGACATTCCAACAGTTCAACTCGGCTAACAAGCTTTATGAATAGTTCAACAGGTACAATCTAGCGATTCGAACAGACCCGCGGGGCTACGTAGCCCTTCGAACAGTCCCGCGGGGGTTAGGTAGCCCGTGGATTAATCCCACTGGCCATGCTAACAGTTCCAACCGTCCCACATGGCTAGATAACTCTTCAAGGGTCTCAAGGGTAATCCCATACCTTACAAAATGATTTGTTTTATTGTTTAGTAATCCTCTTGTCCTTCAAAGTTTCCTAAATAAATAAAATTCTTAGCACTTTATATAACGTTTTCACAGCTTATCGTTTTTAATATGAAAGTGGAAAGATGAGACTGATAAAGGACTCTCTGCCTTTCAATCTTAATCTCATCTATCCAGAATAGTAATACGATATATTCTATGGCAGAAAATTTGCAGCAGGTAACTTTGCTTTCGAAGACTAATAAGTCTTCTGAAATCTATTTTTCTAATGTAAATTTGTTTCGTGTGTTGACGTGATTTCTTTTAGATCTATGGTGTTGTTATAAGAGGAATGAATGAGTGACAACAGAGTGACGTCCTCGATAATTGTACATCCAGAGCTGTGCTGTCGCTGGGTAAACATTCTCTTATAAATAACATCTTCACATCAGTTCAATTATCACACTTGTTATGTGATGCTATCTAGACATCCTCATCTATAATCTCCAAAACATCGAATCCAGCGTTATGTTGAGTGTCACAAATATGATTAATAAACCTCATATTAGTAGGCATCTCCTCTTTTATTTATGTTTATTAAAGATCAAGGTCGAAGTCATCAGTATTTATTTGCATTGTCCTAATTTATCCTCCATTTATCAATCCATGTATCCTTCCATCTCTTTCTCATTCTTTCTTTCTCTCTCGCTCCACGTCACTTCTCTTAATTGTATGCAATTTGAGTAGGTAATTTTTTTTCTCACATACCCTACCTTAAGCATACATGCTCCTTATCACGACAACCTGTCCTCCAGAGATTATAGTATATGTAGCGACTGTGAAAAGCATAGTTTGCACACTAACAGAACTGAGAATATTGAAATTATAAACAGGGACGAAAAAGAACGGCACACACCAAATCTAACCTCTCCTAGGCTTATTAAGTACACGTCTGAACATAAAACCTGAACATTAAACTATAATTTTAGAGAAAATGTTGTCTTGAGTATTCTGTAGTACTTTCCGCTGGATTAAACCAAACATGCTTGTATTGTCTTCCCAGTTATTAGACCGTTCAAACCAGTTGGCATGAGGTACCCAGAGCTTTGCAGTTACTTTATTAGCTCTCGTGTTCTTGAGGATATCCTCATAATGCACCCAAAATTGACCAGTGCTGGCTACTGATCATATGGCCCTGTATGTTTAACCATACTGCGAATATGTTTGTCAGTTCACAGTTGATGGGCAGACATTTGGGACTTGCCCTATCGAAATACGTAGGATAAATGGTCTTGGATAATAGAAGTACAAAGACTGGCATGTCCTAAGCTAAATTTAAGAAATATAGCCTCTATTCCAACACCCCTGAATAATTGTCATGAAGTCCGGAACGGGATGAAATCGGGCGTATGTTGTCCGTAGAGTGATAATTCTACTCCTGCCGTTTACCCGCGCATTTGCGTCATTAACTTGATATATAAATGGAAATGTATATCAGTTTGAGGTTGGAGAGGAGAGATGTGAGGGTAGGAAGATGGAGATGAAAGGGAAGGTGGGGAGAGAGCGGGAAAATGTGAGAGATGGGAAGGAAAGGAAGGAGGGAGAGGAACGGAAGGGAAAGGGGCGAGGGGGATGGTAGGAGAGGGTGAAGGGTGGGAGGAAGGATCGAAGATAGAGAGAGAGATTGATAGTTAGCATACTATCTTATATAGTTAGAGAGCATAATAATTAGAAAGACAGTGATAGAGATTGCTATAGACTGAGATATAGTTAGATAATAAAGATATAACCAGAGAGAAATAGATTGAGATAGACAGATAGATAGATATATAGGGAGACAGCAAGTGGGAAGACACATATACACACACACAGGAGCAGGAGGCCAGATACAAGGTATCATTTGGAAAATTAAATCCTTCAAGAATCAGAGAAAAAGAGAAAGACCTGAGGGTTGATATCACGCCAAACCTGTCCCCCTGAAGACCATATCAAGAGGATAACATCAGCGGCATATGCCAGGTAACATAAGAACGGCCTTTAGAAACATGTGTAAGGAATCTGTCAGAACTTTGTATACCATGTATGGGGGGGGGAGCCGGCGGCTGAGCGGACAGAACACTGGACGCGTGATCCCCGGAGGCGAGTGGGGCGAACATTGCCCCGAGAGGGAATAAAGAAGATTATAAACTTACAGAGAGAGAGAGAGAGAGAGAGAGAGAGAGAAAGAGAGTTAATTAGCGATTAAGCTACTCCACAAATTTGGTAATAGGGTAAGGATGAGGGACGAATGCTCGAGGAATTCAAAACCAATTCTTCAAACAGTTGCATTCTACATACCAAGTTGGCACCAGGTGATATAACAGGCGAGAATGAGAGGGTGTTAACAGGAACCGACCAACACAACGGCAGGCAGAGTGACGACAACAACGGGAACAAATGCTGGGAAACTATCCTCCTCAAATTGGCTGATTGAAGTCATTATCTTCTTCAAATTGGCTGATTGGAGACATTATCCTCTTCAAATTGGAGACATAAAGTCGCCGGAAGAAAACATGTCACCCATCTTGAGGTTATCTTGAGATGATTTCGGGTCTTAGCGTCCCTGCGGCCCGGTCCTCGACCAGACCTCCTTTTTTTGTTACACTCCCCCAGGAAGCAGCTGTCTAACTGCAAGGTACCTATTTACTGCTAAACGAATAGGTATCAGGGTGAAAGAAATTATGTCCATTTGTTTCCGCCTCCACCGGGGATCGAACCCGGAACTTTAGGACTACAAATCCCGAGCGCTGTCCACTCAGCCGTCAAGGCCCCCGTCACAAAACAAGAACAAAAATCGTGAAAATAAAGAATCACTCATCCGGACAAATAAAGCCATGTTAAATGGAGTGTTATCATGAGAAGCACGATGTTAAATGGAGTGTTATCATGAGAAGCACGATGTTAAATGGAGTGTTATCATGAGAAGCACGATGTTAAATGGAGTGTTATCATGAGAAGCACGATGTTAAATGGAGTGTTATCATGAGAAGCACGATGTTAAATGGAGTGTTATCATGAGAAGCACGATGTTAAATTGAGTGTTAATATCGGTAGCGCAATGTTAAATTTAGATTTAACAGCGGTATAACGATGTTGAATTGAGTGTTAATATCGGTAGCGCAATGTTAAATTGAGATTTAACAGCGGTATAACGATGTTGAATTGAATGTTACCAACGGTCAATCCATATGTAATTAAGCTTTAGCAACGGTAAGGCGATGTGGAACTGAGTATTCCCAACGGTAAAGTGATATTTAATTGAGTAAGAGCAACGGTAAAGCGATTTCGTATTAAGCATTAGCAACAGCAGAGAGCTGACAATTTGAGAGTTAACAACGGTAGAGCGACGACTATATATACGGCGACACTCAATCAACAACAGCGGCCGTTCGAACGGTTGCAAAAAGAGTACTCAGTGTCGAGCAAAAGGTTGCCTGAACGCGTCGACCGTTGCTAGAGACTCACAGTACACAGTAGCAGGAATAAATAACGGCGAACACAGGTGTCAACGCGATAACCCAAATTAACAGATTACAGAGATAAACAAATTAACAGCAACAAAAGTATGGTCAACCTAAATTCATTACATATAGAAACAAAATTGCCACACAAAAGCGACTGCAGTGAAATAGGAATTCTAGTTATTGAATTAATTGTGTTAGGAACTGCTTCAAGAGAGCCCAGTCGCTTACGATACCAATACTGTCGGGAGATTTAATAGTATATAATGTAATTTAACGCAATAAACGCTCAAACAATGGCCAGTTTGTAATTAAAATTGCTATTATTATTATTATTATTATTATTATTATTATTATTATTATTATTATTATTATTATTATTATTATTATTATTATTATTATCAATTCATAGTTTTTGGTAATTTGTATTAATGTTTTTTTTTTGTAATTCTAAAGAAATTGTATTTATTTCAACTTTGATCGTTTCAAAAACATAAAAAAAAGTTACAAAAACACAACACGTTAATTTAAAGTACTTAGAAAAATATTCTATGTTGATACATCTAAATTAATAGATGTAACATCGTAGAGTAAGTACTATTATTACCCATTCTGAGTTACACACACATATGTACATTCATACAGAATGTGTATGTATATCTCAGAATGACCGTAGCAACACATATTATTTAACCTTGTTTGTGGGGGTAGGATGAAAATATTCACACACCTGAACGCAAAATAGGAATGTATACATAGAAATGTATGAATGTATAATAAATTTTAAATAAGAATGTAAAGAGATACAGATGGTCTGATCTACACACACAGTCACTCTATAGCGTGTGTATCGCCCTATAGTATTGCGTTAAATTTGCTATATATTGTGTGAAGTCACGTCTAGGTAAGGCAATTAGCAGGAGAAACTCCAAGCCATTACATCTGGACGGTAGAGCGACGGTTTGGCTTCATGCAGGTCGGCGATCAATCCCCGACCATCCGAGTGAATGGGCACCATTCCTTCCCTCCGTCCCATCCCGTCCCAATCCTTATAGTCGTAATAGCTTGGCGTTCTCTCCTGATAATTGCCTTACCTAACACTTAATGGAATGCAATTTTAACGCAATTCAACTACATAATAACTTCAGTGCTTTATTGAAATTATTAACACAACATATGTTACGCTTCCTGGTACTAACAGGTACCGGCCAATTGAGGTCAAGAGGTTATTTGTAGGCTCGTAGGGTTCTGTTAAGACAAAATCGCAGCCTATTTGACTCTAGTCCAGTCGTTAGAGCGAGCCAAGTGCTCGGTATTAAATTTTTGGTTGGAGATAAGAAATATGTCTAGCAATTAAGATTCTGATTGGTCGAAAATCAGTATTTACGACTCTAATTGAAAAAAAAACAATATATGCGATTCCGATTGGTAGAGAATCGAGATTTACTATTTTGATTGGTAAAAAAATCTATGTTTACGATTCTGACTGGATGACTTTGATGTGCGATCAACAGTGGCATTGTTTACTGAGGTCACTCAATCACTCGTCAGCCGCACCTTTGCTGGTGTCAGCCGCACCTTTGCTGGTGTCAGCCGCAATTTGCTGGTGTCAACCGCACCTTTGCGAATGTCAGTCACTCACTTGTCAGCCGCACCTTTGCTGGTGTCAGCCGCACCTTTGCTGATGTCAGCAGCTTGGTGTCAGCCGCACCTTTGCTGGTTTCAGCCGCACCTTTGCGAGTGTCAGTCACTCACTCGTCAACCGCACCTTTGCGAGTGCCAGTCACTCACTCGCCAGCCGCACCTTGAAGAGTAACCAGTTACTCATCACCTGTTTCTCTTCCCCCAATAATGACCCAGTTCACCACAACGTCAAAATCCGGGAGCTTCAACAAAATTGAAACACAGTAGACTATACCCTAACTGTTGTCAGCCGGCCCCTTGAAAGCGGCCCCGAAGTTGTTGTCAGCCAATCACTTGACAACTGAACCTTATAGCAATTGGCTGTCAGTTCCTCGTCAGTCGCCCCTAGGATGATCTCTGCCACGTTGGTGTCGTCAATCATGGTGGAGAATGGTGGATTGAGTAGTTACCATAATCTTGACCATTCAGCCACTTCAACGGCAATATGTGTGTGTGTGTGTGTGTGTGTGTGTGTGTGTGTGTGTGTGTGTGTGTGTGTGTGTGTGTGTGTGTGTGTGTGTGTGTGTACTCACCTAGTTGTGTTTGCGGGGGTTGAGCTCTGGCTCTTTGGTCCCGCCTCTCTACCGTCAATCAACAGGTGTACAGATTCCTGAGCCTATTGGACTCTATCATACTTGTGTGTGTGTGTGTGTGTGTGTGTGTGTGTGTGTGTGTGTATGTGTGTGTGTGTGTGTGTGTGTGTGTGTGTGTGTGTGTGTGTGTGTGTGTGTGTGTGTGTGTGTGTGTGTGTGTGTGTGTGTGTGTGCTGTAACACTGTCAGGAACACCTCAGTCATAGGGCCGTTGTGACCAGTCAAACAATATAAGCCGCTTCGTTATTTGGATCATTTGTTTTACGTTATTCAGAGTTTTGTTCGACGAGGAGCCTTGTTTTCATGCATATCTTTTGCTGAAGGGTTGTGGTGTCCGTGGGGCTGGTGGAGGTGGTGCTGGTTACAAAAGGGGTTGTGTCCGTGATGGAGGTGTGGTGGTAGTGTTAGTGGTGGTGGTGATTGTGGTTACGGCAGCGGCAGTGACTCTAATCGTGGTACTTGAGTAGATATAATTAATTGACTGAAGTGATACAAACACGCACACAAAGTCACAAACACGCGAATACACACCTACACAGCCATTTACTGGCAATTAAGCTGATCAGAAATGGTTAATAGACTGTAATCCGGATAAGTGCAATATAATGAGACCGAGCGCATACGACACGAAGTCGCTAGGCCAGTGTACAATGAAAACAGGTTCACGTATATACATTTACTTTAGCCAATGCGAGACTTGCAAATATTAAGGTAACCCATTGAAACCAATGCAGATGGGCCACTTTCTGCAGAACCAAGCTTGGGAGACCTTACCAATGAGCGTTGGTGAGAAACATTTCTCACCAACGCAGAAACCAAGCTTGAAAGATCATTTAGCACCATCTGTGGCTCAGAATAACACAAACAGTTATACATCAAGATGCCAATTCGAGAGCATATTTCTCAGGCTCGGGCGAAACCAATAGAAGGCTACAGTTAAGGCACTATAGAATGACTGTTTGAGACATATGCTTGAGTATTCAACTTGATCATCAATTCCTCACCTGAAGTATTTCTTCATAACTACATAACTGATCCTTGATCCTTGAGGCATACGAGGTTTTCAGGAGAAGGACGAGAAGTACATTATTCAGACATACAAGGTTCTGAGAAGGAAGAAAGGTGACATGCTTCAGACATACAATGTTATCAGGAGAAGGAAGTGAAATGACATGAGTGAAACCTTCAAAATCCTCAGGTAAAGAAAGGGAAGAGACATGATAAAGGCACACAAGGTTCCCAGGGGATTCATAAGGTTATCTTGAGGTTATCTTGAGATGATTTCGGGGCTTTTAGTGTCCCCGCGGCCCGGTCCTCGATCAGGCCTCCACCCCCAGGAAGCAGCCCGTGACAGCTGACTAACACCCAGGTACCTATTTACTGCTAGGTAACAGGGGCATTCAGGGTGAAAGAAACTTTTGCCCATTTGTTTCTGCCTCGTGCGGGAATCGAACCCGCGCCACAGAATTACGATTCCTGCGCGCTATCCACCAGACTACGAGGCCCCCAAAGGTGGACAGGAAAGAGATATTCAAACATATCACCAATATATCTTCTCTAATGCAAAGAGAAGAGGACAATATAAATAAACCAGAAGGGTAAACAATAACGATAAATGTAATGTGAACATTCTAGACTAGATATGAACATAGACGAGATAACGAACACGATCTCCATATTAGAAATGTGATGTTCATATAATAGAACGTGAACTCTATATACGGGAAATAAACTCCATATATATATAGCTTCAAGAAAATTGAGAATCAGCAGTGATTGACTCATTGACTCAATATGTAAACTCATGCGAACAATAAATACACTCATACTTACAGAGAGAAGAGGTAATCCCGCCAAACATACACCGAAACTACGACGTTGGTACAACGTTCGAACAAGTTTTAACACCTCCTAACCAGTTATAACAACCAATATAGCAAGTTGTAACAACGTTCTAATACGTCATAAACACGTTAAGCCAAGATGTAACAACTTTATTACAAGTTGTAACAAGCGGAAAATAGAGACAGTTACGGTTTGTGTTTCCAGGTAAGCAATCCGCTAGACTAGATCTGTCATTCACATCGAATAAACATCAACCTCGAAATAGAAACATGGGCCAGAAACCCTTATGTTTTGGTCCTGAATTATGCGGTGGCAACGAAAGCCATAAGAGCTGGAAGAAAGAGGAAGAGTTTAAGGCCAGCAGACCGGATAGGGAGAATGTCAGAAGACTAGACAATTTATGTAAAGTAAAGCATGGGGAAGAAAACGCAGAAGAAAGCCGAAAAGAGACACAACGACCTTTGTAAAGCACACGACACAGAGCCTTTACGAGCAAACTCAAAGAAGCCGTAGGAAGATGCATACCACCACCGGGAGAAAAGGAAACCAAAGGAAATGGTTTGGAAGCCATTGACTGGATGCAAAGAGAATTGGTGAAAGAATATGAAATATTAATAGAGCAGGATAGAAGGTAATAACAATGCATACAATGGAGCGCACAGTATACACAGAAATTAGGAGAGTGTCAGAGAAGCGGTACGAGAAAAACGTAACATCAAAGGCCCAACCTAACCTGCTCTGTAGGCATTTCAGTCTAATACACTGATATGTTAAGTCGTGGAAGCCGCCTGTATACGTAACCTCAAAGCCAGATTCGACACAATTCTAATGCCAGTAAAGTTTAACAAAAATAACTCACCATAAACAAGGTTATTAGGCGGGGTATAAAGCTCTAGACCTAATTTCCTCGTTGAAACTGTCAGGTAATCATGAGGAAGATGACTGTGACTGAGACCTGATCATGCTTCACAAAAGAGAAAGGGCCGTGCAGAAGATGACACGGAAGTATCCAAAACACTTAAAAAAAATATTTCAGGATGTTTTTAAGCTCGAGTCCGATCGGCCACTAGATCTAAGAGCCATAACAAGACAGACCTCGTTCACCTCCTGGAGAAACTCATTGAAATTGTTGGGACACCATAAAACCAAGACGATATTTCGAAGTGCTGGATGGGACAAAAGTTACAGCCTCAGACAAGATATCACCTTGGATACTAGAGGAGGAAAAGATCCACTGTTTATTTCCTTCATCAGAGTACTTAAATTGATTTCTGAAGAAGAGAGAGCTTTCTGATTCTTGGAAAATGGCTAATGTGGTTCACAGATGAAAGAACTGAACTCGACATGATTACTAATAAATATTCCAGAAAGTTACTTGAGAGATTGATTCGAAGCTTGACAGTAGAAAACTTCAAAACTTCCATATTTTATCTACATATAATTTAATTGTAAAACACGTAGAACAGTGACAATTTGCATCCTAACCCAAAAATGTATATTATTTGATTGCCAGTAAGCACCTGATACTGACCCAAGGGAAAGACGCCTATTGAAGCTAAAGAAACAAGGTGATGTGTCTAGAAGAATTCTGGAAGTGGTTGTTGCAATATCTCTCAGGATGAAAGCTAAAAGTTATAGTCAGATTAGAGATATCATAACAGGAGGAGGAAACGAGTTAATTACCACAAGGGTAAGTAATAGAGCCCATCCTGTTGCTTGTATATCAATGGCTTGACACAGAAATTGGGTTCGTCATATCAATGTTAGGAGATGATGCAAGTTTATGAGAAGAATCAGAACAAAGAGGGACTGTGATATCCTGATGAAGGATCTTGATACATTCAACACATGATCATAAAAGTGCCTGCTGGAATTTAATCCAGCAAAATGAAAAATTACTACGATACTGATAGAATATAGGGGATTCTATTCTGGCATAGAAAAGAAAGACCTGGTTGTAGTTACAATCCAAATCAAATACCCCCACACACATTAGCAAAATAAAACCTTATCATATTCCAAATTGGCAAACGACGTGAAGCCTTCAAAATTCTCGACAAATGAACATTCCGGGAGTCATATATACAGCTTATCTACAATATCGGGTATGGATACACTATTGTCGTCAATTCAGTCTCGTCGTGGAACCATCGCCCGATTAAGCTGAGCCGATGGGCCTTAGCTGCTAGAAACAATTGAGGGAACCAGGACAGGTAACACTGGAGGATAGGAGGAATACAGAGAGGTCATGACAGCGAAATACAAGATTCTAAAACTGAATTAGCAAGGTGGGCAAGGAATAATTTGTCCATGCAAGGAAGTCCAGAATGAGGAGGCTAAATTTAATCAAACTTATTGACGGAAATGTCACAAATATCTCAGAAATAACTTCAAGTTGCAGAATAGAACAAACACAGAAGAAGAAGAAGAGAGAGATGAAGAAGGGCGAACATACAATATAGCACAAGGTTATGTGTGTATATATGTTGCAGGCACTGACATACACCACAATAAACAACATTATTAAGTCATATAACAAACTTTTCATTGCGCACTCTATTGGTATAATTATATTTCTATCTTCTGCCCGGACCCGTATGTGTGTGTGTGTGTGTTTATGTATTTACGACACCCTTACTGCCCATGATGATTAGGATTGAAACTATTATTGTCGCCCGATAAAATGAACACAGGCATCCACCGAGCTTTTGAATTCGTATCATTATCTCACTATTACAGTGAACGATGAACGCTTTTAAAATCCACAAATCAACTTATCTGCATATTTTAATCTTTGGTATTCAATTCCTCCCCTCCCTCCCGGGTGAAGTAAATGCGCTGAATTGGTGTTGAAATGGGGGTAGCAACCACTGCAGGCTTGCACGTGCATTGGCGTTCCACTTGGGGAGATGTTCAATTTGGCTTACACCCACGAGGTTATCTGGTGATAACTTTAGTGATAATTCGGCAATTGTTATGAATCAACACGTGGTACCTCGGAGATTATCGTAAGATGACACACCATAACTCTGTGGTTATTATGAGTTAGCACGTAGTAGCTGTGATTTATAACTCGGCAATTATCGTGTTTTCTCCAAATAACTGTGGTTATTATGACTGAGCATATTATAACTCAGTGATTATTACAGCATTTATCACATGATAACTTTGATATTCTCAGATGTATATTCTCGAAGCTTAAGGTTTAGCTTCTAACTGATTATTAGGATGAGTTATGCTAACTGAGAGATTATTATAAGTTAACACCTGATTGCAACATTGATCACACTTATATAATCGACTTTATTGATTACAGGAGTAGATTATTGTAACTTTTGTTTAAAGGCAAAGACCTCTCTCCCTTCCATAGCTCTTTGTTGCAGACAAAGACCTCTCCCTCCTACAATTCGTTGTTGCAGGCTAAGACCTGCAACATGGTTATATGGTAACCAATTATAATGGAACCAATAATTATGGCAGACGATTATCAAGCAAACTGATTGCTGTGTATAATCGATTATCTGCATATTATCAACAATTAATTATTATAAATCAACATTAACATTTATTAACGTATATAACATTAAATATTATCCTATTAACATGAATGAAAAGAAAATAACGTTCATTGACGTCTAATAATTATCGTTAAAATAAAATTACTCAAGTTCTCAAATTGGCAGCGAACAACGTATGTTTAACAACCCACAACCTCACGTTAACAGCTAATAACACACATATTTCGCAGCTGATAACGCATGTTTAGCAACTTTGAACGCATGTTTAGCAACTTTGAACGCATGTTTAGCAACTTTGAACGCATGTTTAACAACTGACAGCACATGTTTAAAAACTGATAACGTATGTTTAAAAATTCATAACTCATGCTTAACTCTTAACGTATGTTTAACAGCTAATAACGCATGGTTCAACGCCTTACAACACATATTTAACAACTGATAATATATGTTTAACAACTGATAACGCATTTTTAAAAACTCATAACATGTTGAACAGCTCACAACGCATGTAACAATGACCACAAAACAATTAATACAGTTAACTAATCATAATTTATATTGGTTTATGTTAACAGGTAATAACGCATATTAGCATTAACGACTGACCACGTTCACATTGTTAGCTAACAACGAATTGTATTAACTAATAACTCATATCAGCATTGACAACTAATGCCTAATATCAGCATTGTCAACTAATGCCTAATATCAGGATTGTCAACTAATGCCTAATATCAACATTGTCAACTAATGCCTAATATCCGCATTGTCAACTAATGCCTAATATCAGCATTTTTAACAATGCCTAATATCAGCATTGTCAACTAATGCCTAATATCAGCATTTTCAACAATGCCTAATATCAGCATTGTTAACTAATGCCTAATATCAACATTGTCAACTAATGCCTAATATCAGCATTTTCAACTAATGCCTAATATCAACATTGTCAACTAATACCTAATATCAGCATTGTCAACTAATGCCTAATATCAGCATTGTCAACTAATGCCTAATATCAGCATTGTCAACTAATGCCTAATATCAGCATTGTCAACTAATGCCTAATATCAGCATTGTCAACTAATGTCTAATATCAGCATTGTCAACTAATGCCTAATATCAGCATTGTCAACTAATGCCTAATGTCAACTAATAGCACATTGTCAACTAATAACCCATATCAGCCTTGCTAAGTTAAAAATCAGCATTTTCAACTAATGTTTCATAACACAAGGAAATCAAGTAGCTCTGATGAACCTTAGAAGAACATACGAAGAACTGAAACTGCCGGAGGCCAATTGGCTCATACGAGGCAGCCGATATTTATCTATTGCTAAACTCACTCGCATATGTGTCTAAACTGCATATGGAACAATCGATCCTTGTTCTTGCTTTAGATTCAGCTACTCTGAACAAAACGTTCCAAGTAGCACGGGCTATGGTGAGCCAGTAGTGGACTTACCTGGAACAGGAGCGGGGCTGTGTGAACACTCGAACAATCTCATGGGTCCGTTATGCTACCTTTCGATTTGTTCCCGAAATTTGCAACCCTATTTCTAAATCAGTATTTACCCCGGGGTCTGTCGTGAATCTAAACTTATCAAGTTCATAAACAAGAATAAGTATTGGCGTAACACAAAGGCCATTTACGTGACCCTATAGCTAAAGTAAATTAATACCTATTAGCACCGGTAACTAGAGATAATAATCCCAGAATTAGCGCTTGATAAATCAAGATCATTGTCATTAATTAGATTTAACAGGAATTATTAGGTATTTTCAATTATTAAAGCATTACACTTGCGTAAACACCAAATACCACCCAATTAAGATAATCTTTTACCTGACAATTACATGTTAATTTTTATGATAAACAGCATTTAACAAAAATGAGAGGTTAATAAACAAATATACAATATGGAATTAACACCAAATAAACCTTCAATTAAGGTAAATTAACAGCTAACACTCCCACGAACAGTAAGACTAAATACGTGTTAATAACATGAAACCATAAGGTATTTCGTGACGCAGCTTAATTAGATTTGCTCACACGGTGCGAACGAAGGGTAAGACCAATTAAGTTCCCCGAGAGAAGTAACCAGAGCAAGCGTTCAAACAATAGCAGGAACCACAGTAATAAGGGTGAGTTGAGGCTATGGCAAGGTTGATTTTTTTTTGTAGTAAGGCCAGAATGTAGACTTACAACAAAATGTGGGCTTTGTTTTTAACTTCAGGATGAGGATTTGAAGAAAATTTCTCCGTGGAATTTAGTCAATATTGTTTGTTCTATGTAATTTTGTAAACTGGATTAATATTGATCTATGTATTATTTTAAACGAGATTAATATTGTTTTATGTAATGATAAACTGGGTTAATACTATTCTATGTAATGTCAGGAACAAGGATAATGTTGAGGTATGTAGAAATGGGGATAATATGGCTTTTTATATTATTATGAACAAAAGGATAATATTATTTTTGATGTTATGAACAAGGATAATATTGTTCAATGTATTACTTATAATAAGAAAAATAGTGTTCAATGTAATGAACGGAACAGGAATAATATTTTTTCCCGTAATATCACAATCTTGAAACAGGAACAATATTTTTTATCTACGATGTTAGAAATTGGGAAAATGTTGATCAGTGACATGTCACAAATGCTGCACGAGGCACTGATAAAAACACATATACAAACTGATAACTAAAGGGAGAAAGAGAGAGAGAGAGAGAGAGAGAGAGAGAGAGAGAGAGAGAGAGAGAGAGAGAGAGAGAGAGAGAGAGAGAGAGAGAGAGAGAGAGAGAGAGGTAAACAAATAAGCTATGAGTTTATCAATATACTGAAGGCATAATGAAGTGATACTCTGCCCATCCTGTGGTAAATTACATTTTAGCATAGATTGACGAGTCTCAATCTGTTGTTGTTTTCCTAGTTAATGGTCAGTTTCCTAGTTTTCCTAGTTAACTCGAGCCACGAGATCTTAATTGCTAGCAGTAACCCGTACTCCTGAATTGTTTAGGCAGCGCCTGTTGCATTCCTAGTAACTGTGCTCTCTGCTAGCTAATGTTCTTTGCTAATCAAACATTCTGCCAGTTTTAGTATGATTAGTTTTACAATCCATACTCATTCTGTGTGAGGTAATGGACAAGGTAACAAAATCATACAAAACTTTCAGGAATTGAACCCCAGAATACAGCTAGGTAAGCAAGCTACAGTCGTGATAAGTTAATTACGTGGTTTGTAATGTAATTGTAAATATGTTACAAATAATTTTTTTTCTAATTTGTATTGTTAACGATTACGTTATAAGCTTGAAAACTATAATTAGCACATAATTCTGCCCACAGGTGGTTATATATATCGTTAATGAAGCTATACACTCCATTAGGTCTATTAATATATTACTTACATGGAAGCCATAGAGAGAGAGAGAGAGAGAGAGAAAGAGAGAGAGAGAGAGAGAGAGAGAGAGAGAGAGAGAGAGAGAGAGAGAGAGACAGACAGACAGACAGACAGACAGACAGACAGACAGACAGACAAACAGACAGAAAACTAAAACATACATATTATTTAACATAGTTTCCATTAATCACATTCGTTTCTTTTAACGATTTAGAAAATGCTATCACCCCTATCACGTGTATTACTACTCGCTATCATGTCCCAAGATATCAAAAATCAAAATGTGTAATTCAACTAAATACGCGGTTAATAAGGCGTCTAATTGCTTTATAGTTGTTATCCGGAGTGATAACTCGCCACATAAATCATCTCCTCCACTCAGGCTGCTTAGCTGATGATAAACATGTTCCGACGTAGAAAATCCTCGCCGCTCGTAAATAATAATTTACTTCTTAGTTTTCTAAAACTTGTTATGTGTATTATCCATAACTCATGTTTTTTCAAAGTGGAATCATTTGTCATTTTGTAATTTATCTTCTACATTACATTTATTCCTATGAGATATATTTATTTTTGTTAGTAGCAGTAGTAGGGAATTTTTAGATGTATTAAAATTTTTCAGAAGCTTGGAAGTGGCGTGAAAATTACGAAAGTTATATTTTAATGTATTGTCAACAGGTCTTTAAAAAATTAAAAATAATAATAATAATAATAATAATAATAATAATAATAATAATAATAATAATATTTACAATAACAACAACAGTAGCAATACCAATAATAAAAAGGTTAATAATTTGATTTTGTTTGAAGACACAGGAATTATTTTGAAGTTTGCCACGTATAACAGGACATTTACTAAAGAGTTTTATAGCTTTAGCAGTGTGGGCTCATTTAAGGGCATTGGATACTATTGTCTGTTATTAGCCTACTCTAACAAGTTTTTTTTTTTTTAGTTGTTGAATTTCCAGTATTGTTTGGTCGCCAGTTTGTTGAAAAAAATCGTCCTAGATTTATACGGATTAAGGTTAATCATATTACTACTAATGTTGATACAAATAATAATAATAATATGTTAATTATACAAATAAAGCAAAGAAAAAAACTCGAACAATTTTCATTATGATTTTTGTGATATCATCAATTATCAGCACTCATTATCATCATCATCTTAGATCATCAATAATCATGATCTGTTCATCATAATAATTGCAATTTGAGTCAACACACGCCAGAATACTTACAAATATATATATATATATATATATATATATATATATATATATATATATATATATATATATATATATATATATATGCAAGAACACACAAGCCATGGTGAGAGCTTTAGGCAGCATTCCTGATATTTAAAATTGTAACATATCAAATCCCCAAGAAAACCATTTTAAATATTTTATTAATTTGATCACAATCAACAAAAATTGACTGACTCTGTTTTAGCATTATCGAGCCCAACGTAAACCATGTATAGATCTTGAGGCTCCGTTTATGCTGGTGTTGTGGAAGTATTGTAAAAGTTGAGTGGAAGAAGTACTATAAAAGTAGAAGTAGAAATACTAAGAAAGTAGGTGGGTCACACTAATAATAATAATACCGATAGTAACTTAAAGTTTGAACAATACATGTTGTAAATCCAAGTAAAGGTAGCGATCACGATATCAATGACAAGTACGATAATAGCTGAAGAACAATGATCACATGTCTGTTACATATATGTCATATATGATCTATGTCACTGTTGTACCCCCCCTTTAAACCCTCCCTCTGCCCCACACCCTCACACCTCCAGTCAAGAAAAACAAAGAGGGGCAGGAGGTATATGGAATAACCTCAAACAAGAAAGTGTTTCTTCTGCAAAGACTATTATATATAGAAACTATAAAGGAAAAATAAGAAATAGTGTTTATTTACTAGAAGACGGTATAAACACTATCCCTCATGTCCACCATTACTAGCCTTGGTCGCTATTAACCACAGTGTTACTGGACTCGCTAGTCACCCCTCTCCCTAGAAAGATACTTTATTAAACTGTAAATTCTCCTAATAACTAATTTTAAGTAAAGATTGGTTTACTAATATTCTTCTATGTCATGCTTTGATAATAATAATAATAATAATAATAATAATAATAATAATAATAGTCGAATTATCAGTGTGAATAATAATTACTATATATGAGGTCTAATCTGATGCAAATGTGGATTACACAATAACTCATATTTAACTAAATAAATATAAAGATAGTAGAGGTATTTCCCTGATATATCAACACAGCTTACTCTCGACAAGTGTGCGCTGCATTCAGGATTAAACCAGTGTACCGTCCTGACAGATGTTCATTATGAACAAATGGATTTGGTGACAGGTGTTCATTATGGCTATTAGTACACGAGGAATGTGGTGACAGGTGTTCATCATGAACATTAGTGTAAAGTGGTCGTCGAGACAGATGTTCATCATTAACAGTAACACAAAGGGGGGGAGAGGAGATGCTCAGCAATACAAGGGGATGGGGGCGCAGGCAGGTGCATTACAGCCCACACCGTCACTGTATTATTACTAGTGAAAGCAACATGTAGTTTCCCGACGCCTCAGTAAACAAAAACGGGGTGAGAATAGCTTCAGCTACCTCATCCTTTTGTGTGCATTTTACCTCAATAAACTTATTTCAATTTCAATTCAGTAAACAAACGCGGCATTAGTGGGCTTATCTAGTAGTGAAGATCTAGGTACATACCATGTGAATAATTCCTTATATATTTTTTACAATATTAGGAATATTTGTCATTGTTTGCGAGCCACTGGAGTAAATATGTGTTGCACTATATAACCCGTTTTATTTACTTGCATTAAGCATTACTTGCATGTTGAGAAATGGTTATGAAACATTGGTGCATGAGGACGTGTCATTATGTGGTCATTACCCAAATGCATAATTATACAGGCGCAACATTTATTGGTACAAGACTCAACAATTCGTTCTAAAAAGCGTCAAGAGCCATTAAGTTAAATATGCGCCATTAACAAATTGCATCCAGCTTCAGTACAGCCGTAAACCCTGTAATGACTATAATGGCAGCCTCAAAATGCCGGGTTCCAGTCATGTCAATTGATAAATCCTATTTGGGAGGCAGTGATCTTCCTCTCGCTGTCCGCGACACACCTCGCGGCTCCTGTTCGCCCTCACGTGTCAATTCGCGCTTCTCCTCTCGCTCTCTAAACCTTGCGGCCAAGGAGCCAATTTAGTAAAAAAACGCGTGACCGTAATAGTTTTGAAGCCTTTTGAAGCCACATTACATCCCCCTTGGTCAATTATTCCCTTGTTAGCGAACATACACGGCAAATTGGAGTATAATGAGAATCGTTTGTGTAATTCCGCACAGCTGTAATTATGTTTCCTAGGTCCCCCTACGAGGGAGGCAAGGGTAGGCGACGGGTAATGGGCAAGGGGGGAAGGGGTAGGTGGGACAGGGGATGGGGTGGGTGGGAGGTAGTTGGGTAATTGGTGACCGGAGTCCTCACGCCCACCGCTGCGAAGGACCACTCGTTATGGGCGTGTCCGCTAAAATGTGGGCGTAGCGCAGCTGATGACCTTATATGACGGTGTATTTAAGGTCTAAATCAGCTCCTGGAGAATGGTCAGCCGTTCCCATACCCCATCCTGGTCAATACCCAGGTGATATCCCGGGGTAATATCCTGCCCATATACAGGGCAGGCGATATTACGCATGCCCAGCGATAACTCTAGCAATATTACGCCTGCCCAGCGATAACTCTAGCAATATTACGCCTGCCCAGCGATAACTCTAGCAATATTACGCCTGCCCAGCGATAACTCTAGCGATATTACGGACATTATTCTGGAAATAGGGTTGGTAATGCTCTGGAGATTTGCCGGTTAATAACTCTAGAAGTATGTTGGGAGAGTATTTTGATGATATACCGAATAATACTCTGGAGAGATATACCGAATAATACTTTGGAGAGATATACCGGATAATACTTTGGATATACCAAGGTTGGTGTTATACAGCATCTTGAAACGCATTGGAGTATTTATTTAGGAAAACCGGAAACCCTCCCCGATCAGTGCTAGGTCTTGAAGGAATGTTTAGGAATGTAGAAATATGCTTGTGTGGTAATATGTTTATTATAGACTAAAGGACAAGAGCGAGACATATATATACATACACGTACCGGCCATATTGTTGCCATAGGCGCAGTGCATCGCTTGGGCCATACTATTGTAGTAATCTTGGTGGAGGCCGGAGTGGCCCCCTTCAGAGCCGTCGTACCAGCGGTTCATGTACCCCCCAGCGGAGGCCTGGCCCGCCTGGTCCATCTCACTCATATCCATCGTGTCTCACTCCTTGGGTTCTACGGTACACTTGAGAGGAACGGTACAGTCCAGGTGGTACGAGCTAAGGTACGAGGCGGCTGGCGAGTGGTCTGTGGGAGTGACGGTCGGCCCAACGACCCTGTCCGCCGTGCGGGACTCCTCATGTGGGATTATTGTCAGAGAGAGCTACAGGCGTCACCCATCCTCTCTGACTACATTGCGGTGATTAGGTTAATACTGACAGTCTCTACCTATCCTCGTTTGCTTCTCAGCTTAATCACCCAATCAGCGGGGCGCTCTAGGGGGGACAGCGGGGGAATCGTTGCTTTCCTAATCGTCACTGCGGGCTTAACGGGGGGTGAGTTAACCGGGCACAGCCTCAGCACAACTGGCGACCGGTCCTAATAGAACACCACTAAGACTCAAGTCTCCAGCCTGGCCGAGCATCGCACACACTCACACAACATTTGCGATGTAATCACTTCCTCGTAGGCGGAGCCTCGGGAGGCCTCGCCCGCATTTCCCACCTCCAGCCAATCGTCGATGAGAATCACACGCGGCTCCGCCTCCGACGTCGAAAGACGTCACACGCGGCCGGTGCTGCCCCCGCTTCTCAGTCACGCACCCGCTACCCGGCCGGCAGCACCTGGGTGCACCACACTCTCACACACTCTCTCTCTCACACACACACACACTCTCTCTCTCTCTCTCTGGGGTACCTTTCTGGGTGCTCATGACCCATACACATCGTTCTGTTAACTCCCAGAATGCTAGTTTCACATTTTAAGGAAATTAACATTATGGATGGTACATGTGTCCGAATAATTTTGATCAGTTTTGGCTCTTGCATGTGTGTGTGTGTGTGTGTGTGTGTGTGTGTGTGTGTGTGTGTGTGTGTGTGTGTGTGTGTGTGTACATTTGAAGACATTCACATCAGTGTATATCAAGTCTCCCCAAATTTGTAAAAGTCAATGGATCCTGCAATATTGCAGGATTAATGATGTTGCTCTTGCAATGCTCAATCAATATTCTTTGCGAATACTGCTTCCCTGTTCTCCGTTTCACGTCACTATATGTCTCAGGCAATGAAATAATATTTATAAAAAATTAACCATTAATAATTCTTAATAATTAGCCTCTTATTTGATGTGTTGTAATTGCCTAGCATTGGTGTGTACTGTGTGCATTGTTCAGGTTGGTATGCTTTCGTCAGCATTACAATGATAAGTTGGATTGTAATCTTTTTGATGATACATTCATTCATGTCATGATGTATTAATGTATACTTTGATATTCGAAAGAGTGGAATGAATGGTGTCATACACATTGGTATATTCATACATACACAGCAGAGTGCATGCTCAAATGTATATACAAAACAGTTGGTACACACGTGGACAGTAATACATCCACGCCAGTACACATACAGCAGAACAAATATAGGTATACATGGAGTATTACACAAAATGAAAAGAACACATAGAGGTGTACAGGAAAATGATTTATACTGGTATATTGGAATACGCGCACGCACGCACACACACGAGCCACGAGCGTAGCATCCTGTAACTACACTTAGGTAAATAAATTACAGGCGCACGCACGCACACACACACACACACACACACACACACACACACACACACACACACACACACACACACACATACACACACACGAGCACACACACACACACAAGGGTGAGCGTGTGTGTACTCACCTAGTTGTACTCACACAACTAGGTGAGTACACACACGCTCACAGATGCATATGCACACACACACACACACACACACACACACACATTCACACACAGTAGGAGAGTACTCACCCACAAAAACACACCCAAATGTGTGTGTGTATGTGTATGTGTGTGTGTGTGTGTGTGTGTGTGTGTGTGTGTGTGTGTGTGTGTGTGTGTGTGTGTGTGTGTGTGTGTGTGTGTGTGTTTGACCTGTAGGAATCGATCCTGTCTCTTAGTCTTGGAAGACTTCATCTGTGGAAAGACAGACTGGGAGAACAGAAGAACAGCGTGGGGACACATAAAACAATTGAGAGCTAAACTAGTGTATATGAGAAAAGTACTATTTTAAAGCCAATATATCAGGGAACTAACAAGAATGAGAGGTAAGGAGAAACTAGACGTGTCCATTTTTCCTCGATTCACTTAGAGACGTGAAGGTCAGAACAATTGGCATTATTAACTAATTTGGTCCTCTTGATATCATTTCGGAAGGAATTTAACAGGCAATGTCTAAGCTAGTATGGAACTATAGGAACTTCAAAATGCTGACCTTATTAATCGTAATTGTAAATAGGGAAAATATTGAAATCTTGGGTGTTCATCCTTACATTTATTACAATCTCCTACCTGGCCTTATGTCCACACGCACACTTGCTCAAATAATTCACAAATGAATGATATAATTTCGTCTGGAAGGAATCACCCATCCGGTAAACTCAGTCAACTTTTTTCGTTTAGGAACTCGTTTTCATCTGGCTACTCCTACTTTTCCAGAAATATATAAACTTAATTGTTAAGAATTACAATTTACGAATGAGTGATTATAAATTGTGGTGTAGCAGGACTACAGGATAGATATCAGAACTCGTCAGCACGGAGACCCTCAGCTGGATATTTGGAATTATGACGGAAGTACTATCCACAGATTGGTTGGTCGATCTCGAACCCATTGTTGATGTGACGACTTATATTGAATTTTGTAACTAGCTCATCAAGATTGTAACTTGCTTAGCTAAATGAACTGTGGGGTTCAGTCCCTGAGCCCATTATGTGCCTCTGTAACCCTTTCCACTACCGCCCACAAGATGGGTATGGGGAGCATAATAAATTAACTAAACTAACAGATAGGTTACTCGCAGGCATTTTGAGTCCAATTGAACTCAGACTGGTGCTATATGAACTGTTTTGAATGATTTTGTGCTGGGATAGTCCCAGTATATGTTGTCATTGATGTGGTATTCACTCTGAACTAGTTATAGACATAAGGAAAATCAGTTTGGAGGCTTCCATGAGAATGAGTGATCACAGTATATTGACGTTTGAATATCTGGGGGAAAGTCGGGAAAACTTATTGCAGGAAGGGACCAGGAAACAAAATGCCTGTATTCCGAAAATAACATTACGAGGAAGTAAGATAATTCCGAATAGAAATAACGTGGTTGATTAACAGAACTCTGGAAAGGCTGTTCAGGACATAATGGGCTACATTTCCAAAAAATTTCAGAAGGCACTACGCAAGTTTGTCCCGGTACAAACAACCTATGGTTTAATCTGGGATGTAAAGAGATAATGGAACTGAGTACATGGGCATAGAGAAACTACAGGAATAACAGAGCACCAAAGAGTAGAGGAAGATACCAGAGGGTTAGGAATGAGTACCTCAGTATGAGAAGAGAACAGGGAGACAGTATGAAAAAGGCATAGCAAATAAAGCAAAGACCCAGTGCAAACTGCTTTATAGTCACAGTGATGGAACAGCTAATGAAACTGAGAAAAGGGGGCAGACAAGTTCAATGAAAATGATAAAGAGGTGTTGCGAGAAAGTCTTTGACACAGTACCCCATAAGAGACTAGGGAAACAAAATGCAGAATAAGAGAAACAGGGAAGGTTTAAATATTTGGCAGTAGTCGGTACCTCATGTATTAAGAAACGTTTACCAGACTGTGCGACACAGTAATTACCAGGATCAGGTTGGGCTACCGTTACCTGTGGCAGGTGGCTACAGGTAACGGATCTCCCAATCCTGAGCACTCCAGGAGATATCTCTGTGAGCAGGAACTGGGTATCATCTCGCACACTACATTATTGAATGCCCAGTTATTAAACTCTTCAGACCGTAAGGCCTGAGTTACCAGGAGCGTATCTAATCACATTATTAACTCTCGTGTTTTTAATGATATCCTCATAATGTACCCACAGTTAGCCAGTGCAGACTACTGTTCACATGCCTTTGTATCAATAACCATGCTGTGGGAAGGGGATTTTTTAGCATCATGAAGCTAGTTCTTGACACACTCCGGACTCCTCTTCATATAGTCTTCGGTGGCTGCACAAGTGCAGATATTCCTAAATGTTTTAATAAAAAATATTTAATACCCATGGAAAAATTTCATTGCTCCGTAATATTATTTTTTTATGAGGGGGCAAGAGGGGGTGGAGGTGGAGGTGGGGGGGGGGAAGGGAGGGAATTATCACGAGAAAGCGCTAAGCCATTTCGACTATATAGCCCTTGGAAGGGGTCTGGATAAGGATTTAGGATGAGACAGGGGTAAGGAATGGTGCCCGACGACTTGGACTGTTGGGGGATTGAACGCCGACCTGCATGAAGCGAAACCGTCGATCTGCCGTCGATCCCAGGTGATTGGGCAGAGGAAGAGGAGCACTTGGAAGAAGGTTGGGGGAGGGCGAGGGGGGGATGGGGGTAAAATGGGCATGATAAAGGGCGAAGAAGGGGTACCCGGGCACCGCCGGGAACCTCTCCTAGCATTATATATTTTGATGCTTACTGTTGTTCGTGATTAACCCTGAACAAAATCAGGTCACCCTCCCACAGTAATACCCCTTCAACTCACCTTTCCCCCCCTCCCACACAACCACCGATCAGCCACCCATCCCACTTGCAAAAACGTAATACAAAATAAGAAATATATTTGTCACGAATAAAACTTGAGTTATGCACAAGAACGAACAAAGACACTCGAATTTATTGGCTAAAAATATCATAAAGGCCTTGAGAATTGTGCTGGTGGTGCTGTGGGGGGGTGGGGGTGGAGAAGAGGGGTGGTGAGGAGTGTTGGTGTGAGTGGGAGTCTCGTGTTGGTGTGGGGGGAGTGTTGGTGTTGGTGTGGGGGGAGTGTTGGTGTTGGTGTGGGGGGAGTGTTGGTGTTGGTGTGGGGGGAGTGCTCGTGTTGGTTATACTCTTATTTTACATTCTATTTTACATTCATACATTCCTATTTTGCGTTCAGGTGTGTGAATATGTTCATCCTACTCTCACAAACAAGGGTAAATATTATGTGTTGCTACGTTCGTTCTAAGATACACACACACACACATTCTGTATGAATGTATATATGTGTGTGTGTAACTCAGAATGGACAGTAATAATACTCTACGATGTTACATCTATTCAGGTAGATGTATCAACATAGACTATTTTTCTAAGTACTTTATATTAACGTGTTGTGTTTTTGGTAACCTTTTTATGGTTTTATAACGAGAGAGAGAGAGAGAGAGAGAGAGAGAGAGAGAGAGAGAGAGAGAGAGAGAGAGAGAGAGAGAGAGAGAGAAAGGTGAAGTAAGGTGTCGCCTGGGCCAAGAGGCTAACAGCAGTTTCCTAACTTCTGGTGTTCGCATTATGGCTGGTATAGTATAATGGTCTTGCAGTTAGTAGAATGTAATTCAGTGTCAACTGGCTGATGATAGTTTGCTAAGTTTGCTTGTAGTACTTAGATGATATCAAATCATCAAATTTCATTGTATCTGTCGATTATTTCGGCATCGGTTGTCAGGATATCTTGGGTGAAGGTCTTGGATGAGTAGGGATTATAAGTTATGTGATGGAACCCAGCTGTTTGTGCTCTGTCAGGCGCCTTGACAGGAATGTTGTTGTCTTGCCTATATACTAAGATCGTCGGGGCTGACAGTTCCGAGACAGACACATGAAAGCATAGACAACCTTAGTTTCCTTCAAGGCGTTTTGCGTTGTGTCCAGAGAAAGTTAGTGGACTTCCTGTTCTTGCATTATGTTATTAATTCGGTCTTCTGGTTGGTGTCAGAAGGGTTTACTTTTCCATCAGTAATGTCATTCAGGACTCTTGACTCCATTTTGTGAGCTTGTGGATAAAAAATTCCTGTAGGATATTTTAACAGGGGGGGAAGGGGGCAGATACTGTAATGTTGGCAGTGACACTTCTACTCTGCCTTGAAAATGTTGACAGGATCAACGAAACTCTTATCGCCAGGTCATATCAAGCTGGAAAGTGAATTTTGGTGAGTTAATTTTTCAACTTCCTTCTCAAGTGAAGACGAGCATAGGAAATGTTGAGAACATTCGTGCTTTTGAAACTTCAGTGAGATAATTAACGTATCAGTCTCCTTAGACAACTATTAACTGAAGTTAAACATCAATCACCTGACCAAATACCTCGTCGCAGCTATGTGCTAGCTGCGCCATAACGCACGTGGTTCAAGAAGACTACGTTGTTGATAACTCCAGCTGACGCACGTGGTTCAAGAAGAATACGTTGTTGATAACGCCAGCTGACGCACGTGGTTCAAGAAGACTACGTTGTTGATAACTCCAGCTGACGCACGTGGTTCAAGAAGAATACGTTGTTGATAACGCCAGCTGACGCACGTGGTTCAAGAAGAATACGTTGTTGATAACGCCAGCTGACGCACGTGGTTCAAGAAGAATATGTTGTTGATAACGCCAGCTGACGCACGTGGTTCAAGAAGAACACGTTGTTGATAACGCCAGCTGACGCACATATTTGGTTCTGCGGCGGCCTACCCCTCAGCCTATCATGCCCGGCGCTACCCCAACATAAATATGCGCGAGCGCTATGTGGTGTTTATCTCCGGGAACTTTGTGCCGGGCAGTACCATCGAGTCCTCCAGCTGGTGGATGTATAGTATGAAGAACTCAACTGATATATGCGATCCGCCTTCACCATCCCCGTCCCTTCCGTCCCTTCCATGTGGCGACCCGCCCGCCGCCTATCCTACAGTCCTGTGAGAAAACAGAACCAATACATAATACGACGACCCCTATAATTGAATTAATTGAAATGTAAATTGGATAAACGTTTATATACAATTAGCGATTGTTGAACGCGGTGCATTCGAACGCCACTTCTGAGCACGACACGACCCCCTCACCAGTGTCCGCCACCATGGCCATCTGATAATTCCGGGTTGGATTATGGAGAGTCGCTCCCGTATCTCCTGCTCCCTCCCTCCCTCTTCACTTTAATTAGCAGTTAGGTAATACCAGTTGCATGGTGAGGGAGAGTTTGCTCATTCCCCCCCCCTACCCCCCTCTCTCACTCACTCCCACGGAAATGAGCTTCTTGGGACAGATGATTTAATGTTGGAGTCTCACTATGTTAGCTTCAAAAACCGTCCGGAAACGAGCTTCATCATCCAAGGCGCCACGTTACAGTTACTCTGGAGTTCTTGTCTTTAATTAACGAGCCATTCTCATGGTAGCTATATAAACGAGGAGCCGCTGCGTTCCTAGACAACCAGCGGCCAATTGCGGATTGTTGAACGTGCAAAGTGCAATGTTTGTTGACTTGTGAGCTTGAGAGTGTAGTGCTGATGACTGATCTGCGTGCTAGTGCAGTGTAGTTGATTGTTGAACTTGCAAGTGCATTGCTGCTGATTGTTGAATTTACCAATTGCATTGAAGCGTATTGTTGAGCATACATGTCCTTTGCTGTTGATTGTTGTTCATGCAAGGTAAGGTAACTATCAGAAGAAAGCACTAAGCCGCGTTTTGTATACATTATCTATATATATATATATATATATATATATATATATATATATATATATATATATATATATATATATATATATATATATATATATGTCGTACCTAGTAGCCAGAACGCACTTCTCTGCCCCTACTATGCAAGGCCCGATTTGCCTAATAAGCCAAGTTTTCATGAATTAATTATTTTTCGACAACCTAACCTAACCTAACTTTTTCGGCTACCTAACCTAACCTATACAGATAGGTTAGGTAGGGTTGGTTAGGTTCGGTCATATATCTACGTTAATTTTAACTCCAATAAAAAAAATTGTACTAATACATAATGAAATGGGTAGCTTTATCATTTCATAAGAAAAAAATAGAGAAAAAATAATAATTCAAGAAAACTTGGCTTATTAGGCCAATCGGGCCTTGCATAGTAGGCTGAGAAGTGCGTTCTGGCTACTAGGTACGACATATATATATATATATATATATATATATATATATATATATATATATATATATATATATATATATATATATATATATATATATATATATGTGTGTGTGTGTGTGTGTGTGTGTGTGTGTATCACGAAAATAAACACGTGATTAAAAATGAACGAGCGGATTTCATTTTCATTTCAATCCGCAGTGTCAACCACGGAGGAAAATTGAAACAGGAATTTCCTTAAGTACTTTCGTATATTAATACATCTTCAGAAGGAGTGGTTTTACAGGTCGAGTACTGGAGATAAATAGGCAGGAGAGAATGGTGGAGTGAGGTGAGGTACAATACGTGGACACTGCAGACGGCCTATTGGCCCATCCGATGCAGCAACCACACACAGGCCCCATCATGGCTAATCATAGCATAAAATAGTAAATATTTACAATTTATTTATTGTAAATAAATAAATTGTAAATATTGAATGAGAGAGAGAGAGAGAGAGAGAGAGAGAGAGAGAGAGAGAGAGAGAGAGAGAGAGAGAGAGAGAGAAAGAGAGAGAGAGAGAAAGAGAGAGCACTTTACTGTCATTTTCTTCAGATTTTTTTATTTACAGTAAGCACTGGGGAAACTTTTCAATACATACGTCAAGGCGCGTCAGTACAGGGCGAGATAAAACCTCAAGGATCAACATGTGAAAACTGACTTTTTTAAACTTTTTCTTTTGGTCTATGTTTTGCCAGATGTCTGTCCTGAACGGAAGGCTGAATTCTTCGTGTCATACAAATTTTTACTTGTTGCATATCCAGTGTAATGTGGTAATCCGTCCTCATTTTATTAACAACTTAATTGGATTACAGTAGTTTATGGTGAAATTGTTTATGTATTTAGCGAAAGGATACAGAAGCATGTCCGTGACGTTACTCCTTTTCTGATTTTTTTATATGTAAACCTTTGTGAAAATTAATTAACTAATTTATGAAAACGTCTACTTTCAAGAATTAGCTGTTTTAATCAACCCAAATTACCCCTACCCTATGCTGACGCAGAACAAGCTCACCTAATCTAACCTTATTTCATACTAAACATTCGCCCCATAAACAGCTCTGAAATGCTGAAAATTATAAATGTAAATTGTGAGTAGCTTTGCGTTTTTATCTATTTACCAAACTGTACCTGCAGAATAGATTTATTTTTTTTACCTTATAATATCTTGAGGAAATAGGACAAAATGAATACCAATTTTAACGAGAAATTTTATAATTTTCATGAAGGGAAGGGAATTTTCAGAGGAAAGCAACAAGCCATTACGACTATATAGCACTTGGAAAGGGGGTCAGGATAAGGATTTGGGATGGAACAGGAGGGGGGGGGGGTTGAGGAGTGGTTTCCAACCCTTTGGACGGTCGGGGATTGAACGCCGACCTGCATGAAAACTGTTTCTGTAACGTCTCTCGAAGTTTGCAGAAGGAAAATAAAGTAGTGATGAGCGACACTGTTATTACCGTAATAGAAGGTAATAGAGGCTGGCCTTGTGAAGACACGATCAGATACAAGACGGTGACTCATATCTAAGGTATTAGAACGGCTGAAAGTTTTGGTGTTGAGGCGTTGGAGGAGGGGTGAGAGGAGGGAGGGGGGGAAGGGGGAACATATAATGTTCTGAAAGGACGTGTGTGTGTGTGTGTGTGTGTGTGTGTGTGTGTGTGTGTGTGTGTGTGTGTGTGTGTGTGTGTGTGTGTGTGTGTGTGTGTGTGTGTGTTAGAGAAGAATATATGAAGTAGATTTTATAGAGAAAAAGTACATAAAAAATACAAAAATACGCGGGACCAAAGAGCCAGAGCCCAACCCCCGCAAGCACAATTACGTAAGTACACACACACACACACACACACACACACACACACAAGACGGTGTGTGTGTGTGTGTGTGTGAAGGAAGTGATGTGGTGGAGACTGACTCCATACACAGTTTCAAATGTAGATATGATAGAGCCCAATAGGCTCAGGAATCTGTACACCAGTTGATTGACGGTTGAGAGGCGGGACCAAAGAGCCAGAGCTCAACCCCCGCAAGCACAATTAGGTGAGTACAATTAGGTGAGTACACACACACACACACACACACAAACACACACACACACACACATAAACACAAAGGGAATGACACCTTACAGGGTCTGTCACCTCAAGGCTTCCGGTAAGATGGGGGAGGGGGTGAATATCACTTTGGTATCTGCTGAAGATCTGAAGATTTGTTCGTGTCGACGATGCAAAAGAAATAGTGAAGTGTGTACCCACCTATTTGTACTCACCTATTTGTGCTTGTGGAGGTTGAGCTCTGGCTCTTTGGTGCCGCCTCTCAACTGTCAATCAACTGGTGTAAAGGTTCCTGAGCCTATTGGGCTCTATCATATCTACACTTGAAACTGTGTATGGAGTCAGCCTCCACCACATCACTTCCTAATGCATTCCATCTGTCAATCACTCTGACACTAAAAAAGTTCTTTCTAATATCACTATGGCTCTTTTGGCCACTCAATTTCCACCTGTGTCTCCTAGTGCGTGTGTCCCTTGTGTTCTTATGTTCAAGTACGTCAGCTCATTGGCCCCACCTCACGAGTCAGTAGTAGTTTAATGCAATGATGATGCTCTCGCTCTTTTCATATGAATGAATTGATGACAAATGCGAAAACAGAGTCATATTGCAATTAACTTCTCATTGCTCGAAACAAACACTAAAAGAGGCAAGTTGCCTGAACCCTGATGGCATCATGTACAAAGAAGTAGATGATGTAGAAGTAGATCATGTACAAGGAAGTTGATGATGTAGAAGTTGATCATGTACAAAGTAGTAGATGATATGTAGATCATGTACAAAGCAGATAATATAGAAGTAGATCATGTTCAAAGAAGTAGATGATGTACAAAGAAGTCCGTGCCAATCACGACAAAGAAATTAAAAGATGACTGAATATCATATCTACATATAAAACTGTGTATGAAGTCTTCCTCCACCACATCACTGCCTAGTACATTCCATTTCTTAACTACTCTGACACTGAAAAAATTCTTTCTAATGTCTTTGTGGCTCATTTGGGTACTAAGTTTCCACCCGTGTCCCTTTATTCGTGTCCCACCCATGCTAAAGAGTTTGTCTTTGTCCACCCTGTCAATTCCCGTGATTTGTAGGACGTTATCATGTCTCCCCTTACTCTTCAGTCTTCAAAGTGTAGTTGACCATTAGAGTAGCGACAGATATTTCCATATTTTACATCACAGAAGTAGGACAATGAGAGGGACAATTTGAAGGAATAATGTAAACTACTCATTCAATGAATTTATCCATAAAAAGGTTCACTCCATCAGCACTCTCATTCATCAGGTTCTAGAGCCGTCCCGGATCACTCACAACAGTTCATGCATAACAGAGATGACTCCAGAGGAGTGAAAGTGTCTGTCAGTACGCTGCCTCTACGTGACAAGCAGTTCCTTTAAAAATTACCAAATATCTCTCGTGTGTTAAGTTAACATCGGCATATCTCCCGTGTGTTAAGTTAACATCAACATCGGCATATCTCTCGTGTGTTAGGTTAACATCGGCATATCTCTCGTGTGTTAGGTTAACATCGGCATATCTCTCGTGTGTTAGGTTAACATCGGCATATCTCCCGTGTGTAAGGTTAACATCGACAGATCTTCCGTGTGATAGGTTAACATCGGCATATCTCCCGTGTGTTAGGTTAACATCGGTATATCTCCCGTGTGATAGGTTAACATCGGCATATCTCCCGTGTGTTAGGTTAACATCGGTATAGCTCTCGTGTCGTAGCCATTTACATTTAATCTCTACATCCAATCCACAAGCTTACGAGAACTTGAGGTAAAAAAGAAGACCCCTCTCTAATTAACTTCTACTACGGACCAAACTCCGATGTTCTCCTACCTCTGGCTCGCCGTCTACCCCCCAAAACAAAACAAAAAAAAAAAACAAAAAAGATTTTCTGGCAGTTCTCGTGCAGTGGGCATCCCGAGCAATGTTGATAAGGGAGTAAAACAATGAGTGTCACCCATTAATGTTGCTCAAACTTTTAACTTTTCATCATGATTTAAATTGGTGACACGCTCGTTGGAAAGATGCCTCCGTGGAGTTACATTTCTGTAATTTTTCTTGTATCTTATTTACTCATGTTTTGCCTTCGTCGATGTATTTCTGATGTTGTTATTTTATTTATTTAGTATGTATCCCCATGCCCATCCCGTGGGCGGTGGGGGGAAGGGTTACAGAGGTACATAATGGGTTCAGGAACTGAACTCCATAGTTCGTTTTGCTAAGCAAATGACAATCTGGGGAAGGTAGTTACACAGTTGTTAATATTACATACATAAACTCGTCTATGCATAAATTAGTTTTTATCAATTTATTTTAACATGAAATAGAGAAAGAGAGAGAGAGGGAGAGAGAGAGAGAGAGAGGGAGAGAGAGAGAGAGAGAGAGAGAGAGAGAGAGAGAGAGAGAGAGAGAGAGAGAGAGAGAGAGAGAGAGAGAGAGAGAGAGAGAGAGAGAGAGAGAGAGAGAGAGAGAGGAGACATCAATATACCAGAAATGTCTAAACACAGAATTAAATTTAGTGTTTAAACTATGATGTGTTTTGTTTCTATTAAATTGGTGAGATTTTCAGCATCTTTTTCGAATAGCGAAAATTAGTATTGTGCTGCCGAGTTTCTTCCTGCATTGAGTGTGACTCTCCCTGGAGTGTAACTCTCCCTGGAGTGTGACTCTCCGCGGAGTAGGACTCTCCCCGGACTGACTCCCTCCAGTGAGTGGGCCACTAGGCCTCCAGCGGTCCAGGAATGGTTAAGGTGTCGACAACGTTCTCAGGTCGTGATGTGCTCTTTACTCCTCTCTAATTAACATTTATGCCCTCCAGACTGGTGATTGTCTTCCACTATTGGGTTTTTATCTGCTGTCCAAAAATGTGATAAGTTCTCTTTCGCTTTCCTCAGATAATGGTGACCCGATTTTTTGGGGGAGTCACTGATTGTTATATGATTTGGTTAGGAATATTGAAAATAATAAAATGTTGTTTGAAAACACTATACTATACACACACACACACACACACACACACACGCACACACACACACACACACACACACACACACACACACACACATATATATATATATATATATATATATATATATATATATATATATATATATATATATATATATATATATATATATATGTCGTACCTAGTAGCCAGAACGCACTTTTTGGCCTACTATGCAAGGCCTGATTTGCCTAATAAGACAAGTTTTCCTGAATTAAAATATTTTCTCTAATTTTTTTCTTATGAAATGATAAAGCTACCAATTTCATTATGTATGAGGTCAATTTTTTTTATTGGAGTTAAAATTAACGTAGATATATGACCAAACCTAACCAACCCTACCTAACCTAACCTAACCTATCTTTATAGGTTAGGTTAGGTTAGGTAGCCGAAAAAGTTAGGTTAGGTTAGGTTAGGTAGGTTAGGTTGTCGAAAAACAATTAATTCATGAAAACTTGGCTTATTAGGCAAATCGGGCCTTGCATAGTAGGCCAAAAAGTAGTATATATATATATATATATATATATATATATATATATATATATATATATATATATATATATATATATATATATATATATTAGTATATTTTGGTAGCAGTCTTTCTTGTAAACATATATTATTAAATATGACCGAAAAAGTAAGATTAATAATTCTAACACGAATTTTCTCAATATTTCTTATGTTTCTTTTTACTGTCGATGGTAATTGAAAAATCAATTCTCCAAAATTCACTTTTATTTCTAATCAGACGCGACGCTTGAACGTGTTTCGTAATAACTTATTACATTTTCAAAGACTAGTTTACACACACACAACTGTAACCTGAAAACACTAAACAGAGTTTTACTTATGCTACCACTTAAACAGCTTGTCTTATATACTCGCATTGGGGTGAGGTGATATGTTGCAACAGTTTTGGATGAGGTGAACAAACTTTTGACAAATACAAGACAGAACACGGAACATTGGGTAATAATTGGATAAATAAGAGGGAAGAATGGAAGTAACTGCAAAAGGCCTATTGGCCCATACTTCCTCTTGATACTTCTATATTGGTACGGAGTCATGAAGTGGGTAGAATATAGTTGTGCATTAATTGGCTGTTGATTGCTGGTATTGACTTTTTGATGTCAAAAAGTCAACAGTGCAGGTTTCGAACAACTTTCTCAGTATGCTCTCTGGCATGTCAAGAGGGGATATTCCTGACGTACAAAAAGGTATGTGATAAGTAGTCTGCACTAGCAGATGATGGAGACTACAACACTATCTTCCCTACAAATTTTGGTAAGGCTAACCCCAAGTGTCTGTCTGGTCGCCAACGTTGGACAGATTGACAAACATTCTCTCTTATAGTGCAGATATTCACTATCTTATGGAAGTTGGTGCAACTGTCCATTTGTTTGCATAATAACACTTTAATGTGTATATTGAGGCCTAATGTATTGATCAAGTAATACATACAAGAACATGCATTCCTTTGGCCTCTTTGCATTAACAAAAGAATTGTTTAGTGGTAAAATTTCACTTTTAGAACTTGCGTGAGCAATTATTTGTCGATTTATAAAAAAGTTATAAATGAATTTCAGCTCCATCCTTTGGAAGACAGCAAAATTTAATCGAAATAGAAGTAAACATAATTCCAAAACCACGTTGCAGATGGCAACATGTTACAAATATTAAGTCTTTTAAAGTTAGTTCTTTAACAATTTGACAAACGACAATTTGACAATAACTGACAAATGAGAGTTGCCTTGACGACATTATGGTCTATAGTGCTCTTGTATAAGTATATACAGGGTGTGAAAACATAAAAAAGTTTTCAAAGAAAATCAATACAATTAAAAAAAATAGTACTTAAAACATCTATTTCTCAATGAAACTGGGCATTTGTTTCACCCTGTATGTGATGAAGATGCTACGAATATGCAACGTAGGCAATCTTGTTAAAGATGTTGGATTTGCTATAGTGTGTCTTCAAATACATTGCCGAATTTTCCACGAAGACAGAAATTACTGGCGTCGTTCCCAACTCAGAAGGTGGCTGGGGAGAAAGTTACTAGCTGGAGCCAGATAACAATAAGAGCAAGACTTACTGATAAGAATTTCACTTGTGTGATAAGGAAATTTGGTGCAAGCTCTGGATGCATTACTTGGACGGGTCATACTGGGGATGGTAAAACTTCTGTTTCTCCAAGTTACATAGAATATTACACACACACACACACACACACACACACACACACACACACACACACACACACACACACACACACACACACACACACACACACACACACAAACACACACACACACACACACACACACACACACACACACACACACACACACACACACACACATATATACACGCTGAGCGGACAGTGCGCAGGACTCATAATTCTGAAGCCCGGGTTCGATTCCCGGACCAGGCAGAAACAAATGGGCTAAGTTTCTTTCACTCTGAATTCCCGTGTTACCTATCAGTAAATAGGTACCTGGGAGGTAGACAGCTGTAACGGTCAATTCTGAAAACTTTAGCAGAGGAAAACGGAAAAACAGTCAATATATAGGCAAGGTAAAGATGTACATGACTGTGGTGTGTGTGTAAGTGTTTGTGTGTGTGTGTGTGTGTGTGTGTGAAAAAAAATTAGTAGTAGTTAGTAACAGTTGGTTGACAGTTGAGAGGCGGGCCGAAAGAGCAGAGCTCAATCCCCACAAGCACAACTAGGTGAATACAAGTAGGTGAATACACATTGTCATTTAATATTTAATATTTTAGAAGTAATTGTTTATGAAGAAAAGGCCTTTGAAAATCTGGGCGAATATTTCGCACTTGACCAAAATTGAATCCGTGAAAAATGGAATGAGGGGGTTGTGAATAATTAATAATATTTCTAAAACCATTTATCTTTGGCCTACCCAGGCCATCCTATGTCCGTCCCGCACCCCAGACCATTCCCCTTACAGATTTGGGTAAGGCCAAACCGAAGCATGTGGCCTCCAACTTTGAATAGACAAACAAACATTCTTATAGTATAGGTATATGTTGTGCCTAATTGTGCAAGTTGTCTAACAAGGCGAATTTCCCAGAAACTATATATTTTGCAAAACAAATTTCCATATGGAATGATTAAGCTTTCCATTACATGAAATATGATTTGATTGTTTTCTGATTTAATTAAAATCTAACTGAAAATTTTTCAAACCTAACGAAACTAACCTAACCTAACATAACCTAGTCAGTAGTTCATGTTCCATATTACCGTAGTTAATATGGTATTGCTAGAAGTTCGTCTGTTGAGACACTTGTGTGTAGTGAAACTCGTGCTTTGAGAAGCTCGTGTGTTGTAAAGTTCAAGCAGGAAAAAACAAATACTTGCTGAAACTTAGCTCGAGGCTGAAAACTAAGTTCTGAAAACTTTAGCAGAGGAAAATGGAAAAAAAGTCAATATAAAGGCAAGGTAAAGATGTACATGAGTGCCGCAAGCCGTCTGGACACTGCAGAGGAACTCCTCCCGGGAAAGTATAGATATAAGTGGAAATTGTTCTACCTTAAGGTGAACAAAAAAAATCTGCGTGATCCGGGACAATTACGGTATATGTATGGAGGCATGATATCCTCCAAAGGGACAATAGTTTACATGTATATTGTGACGAATCGGTGGCGGAAGATAGCAGGGCAGGGTGTGGTGTGTTCTGATAAGGGAAAATACTGAATTTGGAACTATGGACAAGAAAACTGAACCTCAACTTAGTAATTATTTATCACCCACACAAGCTGATCTGCAGGCCATTCTGGCTGCTTTCTTGGAAGTACAAGACGAAAAAGATGTTTTCGTATTTGTGGATAACCGAGGAACACTTGATTCACTAACTGTCGAAATCCAATCTTCAAGTCTATAGTTAATGATTGTAAGAAAAGGATAAATGAGATAAAGATAAAACGGGACAAAGTGAAATGCTTTATTATTATTATTATTATTGTTTTCTACCACAAACGTGGCCACACATTTACAATGCTAACCAGCATATATACATTTTCTTCTGTTCTCCATAGACAGGATTAGAGATCAGTTAAACATATAGTTCAAAGTGAAATGCTTTGTAGTCTCTTCCCCGGTCGCAGAACCCGGGTGCAGCCGGCTACCCCTCATAGATCAGATATATGTGTGTGTTTGAAAAGTTCATATCAAAAGCTGAAAATACATGACTACTTAAATTCCTTAATCATATTAATTTCAGTTATCATTTTCCTTAGGTATTGGCCAGAGAATCGCCTTGAAACTCTGTTTTCTCCCATCTTTGTTCTCTTTTATCACCCCCTCTCTTACTTTCCCTCTTTTATATTTCCTTCCACCCCCTCTCCTTCTCCTTGCTCTTTCACTACCCCCCCCCTTCCTCTTCTCTTCCACGCTCGCCAATCAGCAGCGTCATCAGCATTTGTCAGTCAATTCATCTTTTCGGTTCATTTGTGCCACGTTGTTCTCTTATCAAGACTTATAAATTTCGGGTGAGCACGGGAGAGTTAAAGTGGGTCACCGAGCAGTGTGGGAGGAGCTCGTCTCTTGCCCTGGGGACCACCGACCCCTTCATATACTGCCCCAGTGTCCTGTACTGAGCATCTTTGTGAGTAGCATTGGTCAGTTGTCTGTCCAGATGAGGTCCTCCTCCTCTGCTACAACTTCTCTTCTTCTGCTTCTAACTATTTTTTTGTATGTTTTTTCCTTCCCTTGTCAGGTTTCTACACTTGGCCTGCATGCACTCTGGCTGTGGTATAGGAGTTCTACCTCCAACGCTTCACTTGAAATGTACTACTGTTTTACTCCCCTTGATAACGTGAGCTGGTAGGGAGCTAGCGTGCTAGCGTGAGCTAGCCGCTCCCCTTGGAGCGGCTAGCTATATCACCCAGCTGGTCTGCACGTCCTACAAGATATATATATAGAAGTGACTCGAACCCTCATATAGTCGTTTTTTTCGACTATTTCGATTTTCAGTCGCATATAGTCCTGGGGACCATTCAGGCTTGTTCGCATATATATATATATATATATATATATATATATATATATATATATATATATATATATATATATATATATATATATATATATATATATATATATATATATAAACAAGACCTGAATTAAGAGGACCAAGCTACATATACAAAGCTACAAAGAGAGGTTAAACAAACTTAATCTCACGATACCAAAGGAGAGAATGAACTGAGGGGACATGAGGCCAACATTCAAGATGCGGAGGGGAATAGGAAAGATGAAAAGGGGATAATATCTTTAGATTAAAAAAGTGGGACTTGAGAATGCTAGTTGAAACGGGAAACCCAAATTATTCGAAGAAATTCAAAGAAATACTGGCACGAGTCAAACACGTTGGAAGAAGAAGCTGTGTAAGCCACAGCCAGTCACAAATTTAGTTTCAGATTCGACAAAAAATTGAAATGTCAGTATTGGCCAATTATAAGGCAAAAGGAACAACGAAGCTAGTAGACGGGGCATAAAGAACTGGTTGACCAGACCACACACTAGAAGTTGAAGGGACGACGACGTTTCGGTCCGTCCTGGACCATTCTCAAGTCGATCGATTCACAATCGACTTGAGAATGGTCCAGGACGGACCGAAACGTCGTCGTCCCTTCAACTTCTAGTGTGTGGTCTGGTCAACATACTTCAGCCACGTTATTGTGACTCATCGCCTGCATAAAGAACTGGATTTCTTTTCCCAGTAGTTTCTGTTTCATAAGCACCACAACCATAGCCGACACCGAGCCTGCCGACAAGGAACCCGCCGACAAGGAACCCGCCGACAAACACACACAGTCGTTGCAAATGCTACTTTAAACCATTCCTGATCAGTTATCAGTCGTGGCGTGTATTCATTTATCTTCCCTTACTTATATTAATGATCTGCTTATCTCCGTTATGCTAATATTCCTTCACTCTTATGTTCATGAATCGTGAAGAGTGAAACCAGTGAGATGGTGAGATAGTTCAGCTTTGTTACCAAGTCATCAGCTTATTGCTGAGTCTCGGTGTTTCCTTTGTAAATGGAACTCTGGTTAGTCAATTATTCTGAGGTAAATGTTATCATTTGTTATATGAGAGTGACTAGTATGCAGATGTGGGTATTGTTAGTGTGTGTTGTGATGATGTGGGTATGGTTAGTGTGTGTTGTGATGATGTGGGTATGGTTAGTGTGTGTTGTGATGATATGAGTATGATGGGTATGTGTTGTGATGATATGGGTATGATGGGTATGTGATGGATGATAATAACGTTATCTTTTGAGGCACGTTCATGACTGTATATTTCAGTTGGTAAGTATTTATAGACTCTGCGAACATACATATACACAAGCTTCTATGCATGCAAATACATATATATATATATATATATATATATATATATATATATATATATATATATATATGTCAAGTTTTTATAATAAGCCAAGTTTTCATGAATTATTTGTTTTTCAACTACCTAACCTATCTAACCTAACCTAACCCAACTTTTTCGGCTACCTAACCTAACCTAACCTATAAAGATAGGTTAGGTTAGGTTAGGTAGGGTTGGTTAGGTTCGGTCATATATCTACGTTAATTTTAACTCCAATAAAAAAAATTGACCACATACATAATGAAATGGGTAGCTTTATCATTTCATAAGAAAACAATTAGAGAAAATATATTAATTCATGAAAACTTGGCTTATTAGGCAAATCGGGCCTTGCATAGTAGGCTGAGAAGTGCGTTCTGGCTACTAGGTACGACATACATATATATATATATATATATATATATATATATATATATATATATATATATATATATATATATATATATATATATATATATATATATATATATATATATATACATATATATATATATATATATATATATATATATATATATATATATATATATATATATATATATATATATATATATATATATATGTATGCATTTACTTACAACACATAATATTTTGCTCTCAAATATAATGCATCTAAGCCTTCACCAATATTCAAAGCCATTCTACCAGGACTCAGGTACTTATACAGCGTACCACTTGAGTAGCACGTCAGTGTTGTATCTCACTTAAGCCTTGGTTACTCTGCATATGCAAATACCATTAATTTACATTGTCTAAGATAATCTCTCTCAGGACCTGCCTCTCATATTTGTATATTATTATACCCCCGTCCACTGTGACAGGTTGAGCACATATTTGTTGGTGTTTATTTTGTTTGTAACTACGTGTTAGAGGATTCGGTGATTTTCTTGTTCATCTAAATATAATAAATTTATAGTTTTATTATGTTTGAGAGTTTCATTATCTCTGTCTCAGGAAGCTCTGTGATGGTGTAAAGCATTATTGCCTCAGCTGCTGGGCTACGAAGCACCGGTGGCAGGACCCCGTCTCTAGGGCTCCTTCTCCTTCAAACTGACAAATAAACTTAAGATAGTATCGAAGGTTCCCTCTACCAGGAACGGCCTTGGCTCGCCTACAAGGTCGGCAGTCCCCCTCCTCCGTGGCTTTGGTGATTCAGCTCGGCCTTATTCCTCACCTGGAAATTGATTTATCTGTTGAGTGAAGGGTGCGTTGTGAGAGAGCCAAGGGCAAGAACGCACAAAATAATATGTAGGTCTATGCCGGAGTTATCAGCAGTGGAAACTTCGACTAAATCCAGTCTGTGGAACGGCTGCAAATCCTCTCAGGACATTAAATAAGGATAGAAAAGTAAAAGGCTCTCTTCCTCCTCCTTCTGGCTAAGAATGGATGGAGAGAAAGTGCTAAATAGGTGGATGCTTTTAAAGACACAAATATTGAATTCTTTTGAGATTAAACTCAGTGACAATTGTTAATTCCCTATCACTGTAAATACACACCAAGACAGTTTTAATGCAAACTTATATGAATAGCTAAATCAAATCAATTAGTTTATTTTACTGGCAGTCTTTACATTGACGCATACCGTAGTGTCAGTGTAGGTGACAAGCGGCCCGGTGATGGTCACACCTGACCTCTCTCAATCTTATCTTCCCTTCCTAATACTCACCTTTGGGGGTGAGGAGAGGAGAATCTTCAGCGAGGAGTGAGGGAATCTTTTCCCTCACTCTCCTTTTTTTTCTACTTATCCTCAAGCACTCTATTTTTTCTCTTATCTCTCTCTCTCATACCATTCCTAACCTAACCTAACCTAACCTAACCTATCCACCGCTCTCCTAGCATTTCTGAAACCGCCTTCGCCACCTCCACCCACTGGGGTGACGGAAGCTATCTGTTAATGAGACATCTGTCGGTTGTTGAATTCCTGGATAGTCCCAGCTCTCCTCCTTAACTACCCCTTTCCCCACTCCCCACACTCTCCTCCCCACCGCCCGTCTCCCCCAACCTCCCCCCACTAAGATATCCGCTTCCTGGTTACGCACGACAACTCTCATTGGCTTGGCTGAGATGGAATTAAGAGATTTTTTGTTCTCCTGAGTTTTCTCTGATGTGGCTGTTGATGAAGACGTTGTTGCCTGATGTTAGTCAGTTCGGGAATGTCTGGATCAGCGCCTGGGAGTGTTTGTGAGCGCGCTCGCCGGGTGAGGGAGGGGGAGAGTTGAGAAGGCTCACAAACCTATGAGGAGGCAACTCAAGATGCAAGAGCACTAGGTTTAAACGCGCATGTGGCACACTATTTTTAAAGAGGTTTAAAGAGCACAGGTGGAACACGGATAAGGGGTCACAGGTGGAAGCTGAGTACCCAGATGAGCCACAGAGACATTAGAAAGAATTTGTTCAGTGTCAGAATTGTTAACAAATGGACTGTATTAGGTAGTGATGTGGATGAGTCAGACTCCATTCAAAGACTAAAATGTAGATTTGATTGAGCCCAATAGCCTCCATAATCTGTATACCAAAAAGTTGAGAGGCGGGACCAAAGTGCCAAAGCTCAACCCCCGCAAGCACAACTCGGTGAGTATAACTAGGTGAGTGTCAGACGGATAGAAGCCCCAAATAAGAAAATATTGAACATGGAATATGCAGTCATATTCAATGAAACATGTATAAATGAAAACCGGCTGCCAATATATACACACATACATAATATATATATATATATATATATACATATATCCGGTCTGTCAGTGTCTTCCCTCTCTCTTCCTCTTTCTGCCTCCCTCTGCTTCCACCTGTACCTCTCTACTTATACTCCTTTATGTCCCTCTTTCTACCTCTTTATCTTTATTTCTCTGCCTGTACGTCTCTCTCTCTCTATCTCTCTCTCTCTATCTCTCTCTCTCTCTCTCTCTCTCTCTCACGTGGCTGAAGATATGATGACCAAACTACATATCAGAAGATGGAGAAACGATGACGTTTTGGTCCGTCCTGGACCACACGACCTGATAATGGTCTAGGATGGGCAGAGACATCATCGTTTCTCCATTTTCTGATATGTGATTTGGTCATCACATCATGGATACATATTTCAGGCTAAGAGGATTATAGGATATAGGACTCCACCCCGACACGTCTATGATCATCTCAGTAAAAAGACAAATCATCCTGCAAAGTTTGATGAGACTAACCCAGAGCGTCTGGCCCCTAACAGACTGACAGACAGACGGTCACAAAAGCTAACATTCTCGCATATGGATATAATACATAGTGATGCAAGAGTCTGTCAGTCACCACAAGAGTTACATAGAGACGATAAAAATGTCCTGGCGTGATGTTTATTCTCCGGGCGTCTAACACTGTCAATGAAATACGTCTCCATTTCTCTCATCAAATGGAGATGAGAAGGAATGCTGGCTTTGAGGAGGGAGAGTATATCTCAGTGAACGGTCAGTCATTATGAGACAAAAGCCTTCATTTAAATAGATGAAAGGAACTTGCGTTGCTAGTCAGCGTTGATAGCTCTAGGGGCAGGAGGTAAAGGATATGATTTGGAGCGATTATCGTGGTTGGGTGAGGATAGTTGTGGTTGATGGTGGGGGATGGTTGAGGGTGATTGACAGCGTGTCTGGTCGTAGCCTGTGGTGGTTATCGTCGTGGCCTGTGATGGGGTGGTTAGTTGAAGCTTTTGGTGGTTAGTTAAGGTTGGTTATGATTGTTTGTTTTGTGGTGGTTAGTTGTGGACTTTTCTGGTTGGTTGTGGTTTTATTTTTTTTTTATTATTATTATTTTCTACCACAGACGTGGCCACACATTAACAATGCTAACCAGCATATTTACATTTTCTTCTGTCCTCCATGGACAGGGTTAGAGTCAAACATACCGTTCAGGGGCCAGATTCACGAAAGCACTTACGCAAGCACTTACGAACCTGTACATCTTTTCTCAATCTTTGGCGGCTTTGGTTACAATTATAAAACAGTTAATGAGCTCCGAAGCACCAGGAGGCTGTTTATAACAATAACAACAGTTGATTGGCAAGTTTTCGTGCTTGTAAACTGTTTAATAAATTTAACCAAAGCTGACAAAGATTGCGAAAAGATGTACAGGTTCGTAAATACTTGCGTAACTGCTTCGTGAATCTGGCCCCTGGTATTTAATGAACTGTGGTCTGTGGTGCTTGGCTGTGATCTGTAGCTGCTGACTGAGGTCTGTGGTGGTTGGTTGTGGTCTTAAGTGATGAGTTGTGGCCTGTGTGGTGTTTGCTGTGGTTTGTAGTCGTGTCCAGTTGCTGTCATCACAGTCGTTGTTACTGGCTGTTATGTTTGGTAGAAATATAATATGTGACAGATAGCAGGAATTGTGATGGCAAGAGAATTATGATTTTTGACCGCGAACTGTGTCATATAACTGTGTAAAGATGGAACAGGTTGTAATCGATGGCATGGATTACGAAGAGTCTTAGGAAATATGATTGTTTTAATTGTCGAGAATTATAATGACAGGCATTGCGGGTATTGATAAGAATTATGGATGATTTATGGTACCATGATGATTGGTAGGAATTACATGCATGGACAGATCTGATTTATGATGCATTTAGTGATTTTTGTTTTTTTTAGAGAGGGGGGGGGGGGATGAGCAGTTGTTGGTCGTAATGACTGTAAGGTTAAAGGAGGTGGGAATGACAGCCATGACAGCCATGGTTGTTATTGATAGAGTCTGCAAGTTGTAAATGGCGTTGGCATTTGTTGGATATGTTGTAAAGGGCCTCAAAGACGAGTCACATTATGTCACCAAAGATGGTTGCTGGTATATATATATATATATATATATATATATATATATATATATATATATATATATATATATATATATATATATATATATATATATATATATCTGAAAACTCACACCCCAGAAGTGACTCGAACCCATACTCCCAGAAGCAACGCAACTGGTATGTACAAGACGCCTTAATCCACTTGACCATCACGACCGGACAAAATGAGGTGATAGCCGAGGCTATTTGAACCACCCCACCGCCGGCACTCGGATAGTAATCTTGGGCATAGCATTTTACCAAATCAATGCCCAAGATTACTATCCGAGTGCCGGCGGTGGGGTGGTTCAAATAGCCTCGGCTATCACCTCATTTTGTCCGGTCGTGATGGTCAAGTGGATTAAGGCGTCTTGTACATACCAGTTGCGTTGCTTCTGGGAGTATGGGTTCGAGTCACTTCTGGGGTGTGAGTTTTCAGTTGCATATTGTCCTGGGGACCATTCAGGCTTGTTCGCATATATATACATATATCTTTCTCTTTCTTTTTTCTCTCTGTCCTCTTACTCTTACGTTCCCATTCTTATGTCCACTATTACCCCTTCTTACCCCAGATTATTACACCCATTCCATTCGTACTTTCCGCCTTGCAGCTAGGAATTTCCTCCTCCTTATGTCTGTCTTGCCTTACTTAATGCCCATGCCCCCACCCCCCTTCTCCCAATCCCGGCTATTCATGCCCGTGCCACCTCTTGGGTGGTTTAATCTTCATCAATCATCAATCTCGCTTCCAGTTACGACACCTACACGGTTCAAGACTTCCTCATGGAGGCCACGTCACCAAACTCTAACGACAGCACTGCTCAGCCAAAGTCGCAGGCAAAGAAAAAACGGAAAACCTAGAGGTCTACACTAACCCCACCAGCTCCATAACTGGTACAGCCAGCCCTCCAGGCTGAAAACCATCATGAAGACCTCCATCCATCGCCACAGCTCTAGTATCAGCCACTGATACAGATAATGGCTCCAAAGAGCCTCCACTTACGGGCTCACCATAGCCTGTGCTACTGGAACTTATCGTTCTGAGTAGCGAATCTTAACAACAACAGCTTCCAGTTACAGCCCAGCTCCTGTGCCAGGTAGGTCCACTACGGGCTCACCATAACCCGTGCTACTTGGAAATTTTTGTTTCGTGTTGCTGAATCTAAAACCACAACAACAGCCACCAACTCCCTCCCATCACAGTCGACTTGATAATGGTCCGAGACGGACCGAAAACGTCGTCGTCTCCTCATCTTCTGGTGTGTGGGTTGGTCTTCATATCTTCAGCCACGTTATTGTGACTCATCGCCTGCACAGGATTGATGATTTATGGAAACGAAGTGTCGGATAACTTATTTTGCCCGGGATCGCTGGATTATTTCAAGCGTAGGTTATACACATATATATGAATGAGTTTGGGTAGGTATAAATAAAAACATTTTATTTATATGCAAATTATTTATTAATTTTTTTCCCTCCAATTGTTCTAATCCATATTTTATTAACCTTTACTCTTGACTGCTTTTGAATGTACCTCATTCTTTTTTTTTCTGTTCCACACCACCACCTCTTCCATCTGCTCCTCCCCGACAACACCATCACCTGCTTCACCTCTTCCTCACACACACACCTGCACAAGTAGGTGAGTACCTGTTGCTGCTCTTCCTCTCTTCTCTTCTCCTCCTAATCCTCCACCTGTTCCTCCTCTTCGTCTTCGTCCACCTGATTCCTTCTCCTCCCCCTTCTCCTTCTCCCCCTCCTGGTGTTCTGAAGCCCTCGTCAGCTCACGGTAGGACAAACACTGGAGGTCTGAGGTGATGATATCAGCCGTGTTAATTGGCCCTTCCGACCTGGCCCACGGAATTCCTCCCAATCTGTATCTCAACAGTGTCCTGCCTTAAGGCTGCACTAATGAGGGAGTGCTGGGGAAGCCCAAGCCTTGGCCACACGTCCGTTCACTCAAACATTGTCTCATTCTCTATTGTAATTGCTGTGTTTACGTTATGGAACTACTGGTAAACTTTTTTGTTTAAGTGTTTCTCAGTGTAATGTTCAAGAGTTTTTTTTTTCTTGCGTGTATTACCCTAGTTGTGCTTGCGGGGGTTGAGCTCTGGCTCTTTGGTCATATCTTTGTGTGCTCTTTGTGTGCTCTTTGTGTGTGTGTGTACTCACCTATATGTGCTTGCAGGATCGAGCATTGACTCTTGGATCCCGCCTAAGTGTGTGTGTGTGTGTGTGTGTGTGTGTGTGTGTGTGCTAACCTTGTTGGGTGAGTACACACACACACACACACACACACACACACACACACACACACACACACACACACACACACACACGTGTGACAATGTGTATGTGTGTGTGTATGTGTGTGTGTTTGTGTGTGTGTACTCACCTAGTTGTACTCACCTAGTTGTGTTTGCGGGGGTTGAGCTCTGGCTCTTTGGTCCCGCCTCTCAACCGTCAATCAACAGGTGTACAGATTCCTGAGCCTATCGGGCTCTGTCATATCTACACTTGAAACTGTGTATGGAGTGAGCCTCCACCACATCACCCCCTAATGCATTCCATTTGTCAACCACTCTGACACTAAAAAAGTTCTTTCTAATATCTCTGTGGCTCATTTGGGCACTCAGTTTCCACCTGTGTCCCCTTGTGCGTGTTCCCCTTGTGTTAAATAGACTGTCTTTATCTACCCTATCAATCCCCTTCAGAATCTTGAATGTGGTGATCATGTCCCCCCTAACTCTTCTGTCTTCCAGCGAAGTGAGGTTTAATTCCCGTAGTCTCTCCTCGTAGCTCATACCTCTCAGCTCGGGTACTAGTCTGGTGGCAAACCTTTGAACCTTTTCCAGTTTAGTCTTATCCTTGACTAGATATGGACTCCATGCTGGGGCTGCATACTCCAGGATTGGCCTGACATATGTGGTATACAAAGTTCTGAATGATTCTTTACACAAGTTTCTGAATGCCGTTCGTATGTTGGCCAGCCTGGCATATGCCGCTGATGTTATCCGCTTGATATGTGCTGCAGGAGACAGGTCTGGCGTGATATCAACCCCCAAGTCTTTTTCCTTCTCTGACTCCTGAAGAATTTCCTCTCCCAGATGATACCTTGTATCTGGCCTCCTGCTCCCTACACCTATCTTCATTACATTACATTTGGTTGGGTTAAACTCTAACAACCATTTGTTCGACCATTCCTTCAGCTTGTCTAGGTCTTCTTGAAGCCTCAAACAGTCCTCTTCTGTTTTAATCCTTCTCATAATTTTAGCATCGTCCGCAAACATTGAGAGAAATGAATCGATACCCTCCGGGAGATCATTTACATATATCAGAAACAAGATAGGACCGAGTACAGAGCCCTGTGGGACTCCACTGGTGACTTCACGCCAATCGGAGGTCTCACCCCTCACCGTAACTCTCTGCTTCCTATTGCTTAGATACTCCCTTATCCACTGGAGCACCTTACCAGCTACACCTGCCTGTCTCTCCAGCTTATGTACCAGCCTCTTATGCGGTACTGTGTCAAAGGCTTTCCGACAATCCAAGAAAATGCAGTCCGCCCAGCCCTCTCTTTCTTGCTTAATCTGTGTCACCTGATCGTAGAATTCTATCAAGCCTGTAAGGCAAGATTTACCCTCCCTGAATCCATGTTGGCGATTTGTCACGAAGTCCCTTCTCTCCAGATGTGTTACCAGGTTTTTTCTCACGATCTTCTCCATCACCTTGCATGGTATACAAGTCAAGGACACTGGCCTGTAGTTCAGTGCCTCTTGTCTGTCGCCCTTTTTGTATATTGGGACCACATTCGCCGTCTTCCATATTTCTGGTAGGTCTCCCGTCTCTAGTGATTTACTATACACTATGGAGAGTGGCAAGCAAAGTGCCTCTGCACACTCTTTCAGTACCCATGGTGAGATCCCATCCGGACCAACCGCCTTTCTAACATCCAGATCCAGCAGGTGTCTCTTGACCTCCTCTCTCGTAATTTCGAACTCCTCCAAGGCCGCCTGGTTTACCTCCCTTTCTCCTAGCACAGTGACCTCACCCTGTTCTATTGTGAAGACCTCCTGGAACCTCTTGTTGAGTTCCTCACACACCTCTCTGTCATTCTCTGTATACCTGTCCTCGCCTGTTCTAAGTTTCAATACCTGTTCTTTCACTGTTGTTTTCCTTCTGATGTGACTGTGGAGTAGCTTTGGTTCGGTCTTGGCTTTGTTTGCTATATCATTTTCAAAATTTTTCTCTGCTTCTCTTCTCACCCTGACGTACTCATTCCTGGTTCTCTGGTATCTCTCCCTGCTTTCTGGTGTTCTGTTATTGTGTGTGTGTGTGTGTGTGTGTGTGTGTGTGTGTGTGTGTGTGTGTGTGTGTGTGTGTGTGTGTGTGTGTGTGTGTGTGCGTGTGCGCGTGTGTGTTCACCTAATAGTGTTTGTGGGGGTTGAGTTCTGCTCTTTCGGCCCGTCTCTCAATTGTCAATCAACGATCTTTTTTTCCACACACACACACACACACACACACACACACACACACACACACACACACACACACACACACACACACACACACACACACACGCACACACACACTTTCACAGGAATCATCCCATAACAGCAATCTAACTCTCAGGTACCTATTTACATGGTTGATAAACAGACACATCAGGTGAAAGAAACTCTGCCCATTTACTTTTGCCTCCACTTCGAATCGAACTCAGGCCCTTAGCTGTGTGTAATTTGTGTCTGTGAATGTATATCAACAATGACAATACCAGCTCTATGACTAACCAGTCCCCGGCCACTCTCGTGGTGCGGTTTGGGGAAAAAATTTCAACATATTCCGGTGCATTATCACTGATTATCACTAAGATTTAGGAAGTTGTGAAACACAATTGATGTAACCTCCCTGAAACCAACATAACGAATCCTAATCACTCATCCAACGTCTAGATAATGTTGTCGTGATTTACTCACAGGGAGACACCCAGAAGCTGAACACAAGAGATGATTAATAACATACTTATTGTTCACTTACACGGAAATCGAGTACATCTACACTCCCTACCCCCCCCCCCAGAGTGTATCTATGTACAATCCGAGAACCATTAATGGCTCACAATCCGTGTATGTTTACAACAACCCGTGTACACCTACACATTTACACACACACTTCTCTGTACACTGACATTGTGAGCAGTGCAGTAACATCGTACGCACCTCAACCCGTCCTCTTAAAAAGAACGTCACTTTTGGCCCGTATGCGCGATATGGCTAAATTTGGACGTAATTTGAAATGAAATCGACTCACAAAAGTGACGTTCTGTTCCGTTTTCTGTTTGAGTCGTCCTGCCTACGCGCAGAGGCTATAAGAGGACACTTTAAATTAACGTTTTTCATAACGTTTTGAAACTTTATAAGAATTTCCTGCCCACCTAACCTATCAGAGGACCCTTAACTTACTGTTGTTGAAAAAAAAAAATCCAAATTTGTTTTCATTTTTTTTTCATTTTCAAATTACGTCCAAATTCGGCCATACGGGCAAACGGCCAAAAGCGACGTTCTTTTTAAGAGGACAGGTTGCGCACCTGCACTCCATATACATCAACAACAGCCCTAATACACCTACAGGTAAACCCTCTCGTCTGAAGCCACACATACACACCCTATGTTTATCCTTAACCACCTGCACCCACCTACATCCACCTGCGCTCACCTACATCCACCTGCGCTCACCAACACCCACCTGTGCTCACCAACACCCACCTGTGCTCACCAACACCCACCTGTGCTCACCAACACCCACCTGCGCTCACCAACACCCACCTGTGCTCACCAACACCCACCTGTGCTCACCAACACCCACCTGTGCTCACCAACACCCACCTGTGCTCACCAAAACCCACCTGTGCTCACCAAAACCCACCTGTGCTCACCAAAACCCGCCTACACCCACCTGCGCTTACCAACACCCACATACACCCACCTGCGCTTACCAACACCCACATACACCCACCTGCGCTTACCAACACCCACCTACACCCACCAACACCTACCTACACCCATCTACACCTACCTACACCCACCCCATACATGCCGTCTAACTCCATCCCTCTGCTCTTTCCCAAACACAAAATATTTCAACCTTGCCTTTGAAATCGCAGTGGATAAAAATAAGTCAATAAACGGGGGCCGCCGTGTGCTCTCTGGGGCTCGTGTGGGCTACAGTGACGGGGCCGTGTGTTCTCTGGGGCTCGTGTGGGATACAGTGACGGGGCCGTGTGCTCTCTGGGGCTCGTGTGGGCTACAGTGACGGGGCCGTGTGCTCTCAGTGGCTCGTGTGGGCTACAGTGACGGGGCCGTGTGCTCTCAGTGGCTCGTGTGGGCTACAGTGACGGGGCCGTGTGCTCTCTGGGGCTCGTATGGGCTACAGTGACGGGGCCGTGTGCTCTCAGTGGCTCGTGTGGGCTACAGTGACGGCGCCGTGTGCTCTCTGGGGCTCGTATGGGCTACAGTGACGGGGCCGTGTGCTCTCAGTGGCTCGTGTGGGCTACAGTGACGGGGCCGTGTGCTCTCTGGGGCTCGTATGGGCTACAGTGACGGGGCCGTGTGCTCTCAGTGGCTCGTGTGGACTACAGTGACGGGGCCGTGTGCTCTCTGGGGCTCGTATGGGCTACAGTGACGGGGCCGTGTGCTCTCTGGGGCTCGTATGGGCTACAGTGACGGGGCCGTGTGTTCTCTGGGGCTCGTGTGGGCTACAGTGACGGGGCCGTGTGCTCTCAGTGGCTCGTGTGGGCTACAGTGACGGGGCCGTGTGCTCTCAGTGGCTCGTGTGGGCTACAGTGACGGGGCCGTGTGCTCTCTGGGGCTCGTATGGGCTACAGTGACGGGGCCGTGTGCTCTCAGTGGCTCGTGTGGGCTACAGTGACGGCGCCGTGTGCTCTCTGGGGCTCGTATGGGCTACAGTGACGGGGCCGTGTGCTCTCAGTGGCTCGTGTGGGCTACAGTGACGGGGCCGTGTGCTCTCTGGGGCTCGTATGGGCTACAGTGACGGGGCCGTGTGCTCTCAGTGGCTCGTGTGGACTACAGTGACGGGGCCGTGTGCTCTCTGGGGCTCGTATGGGCTACAGTGACGGGGCCGTGTGCTCTCTGGGGCTCGTGTGGGCTACAGTGACGGGGCCGTGTGCTCTCTGGGGCTCGTGTGGGCTACAGTGACGGGGTCGTGTGCTCTCTGGGGCTCGTATGGGCTACAGTGACGGGGCCGTGTGCTCTCGGGGGCTCGTGTGGGCTACAGTGACGGGGCCGTGTGCTCTCGGGGGCTCGTGTGGGCTACAGTGACGGGGCCGTGTGCTCTCTGGGGCTCGTGTGCGCTACAGTGACGGGGCCGTGTGCTCTCAGTGGCTCGTGTGGGCTACAGTGACGGGGCCGTGTGCTCTCTGGGGCTCGTGTGGGCTACAGTGACGGGGCCGTGTGCTCTCTGGGGCTCGTGTGGGCTACAGTGACGGGGCCGTGTGCTCTCGGGGGCTCGTGTGGGCTACAGTGACGGGGCCGTGTGCTCTCTGGGGCTCGTGTGCGCTACAGTGACGGGGCCGTGTGCTCTCAGTGGCTCGTGTGGGCTACAGTGACGGGGCCGTGTGCTCTCTGGGGCTCGTGTGGGCTACAGTGACGGGGCCGTGTGCTCTCTGGGGCTCGTGTGGGCTACAGTGACGGGGCCGTGTGCTCTCGGGGGCTCGTGTGGGCTACAGTGACGGGGCCGTGTGCTCTCTGGGGCTCGTGTGGGCTACAGTGACGGGGCCGTGTGCTCTCGGGGGCTCGTGTGGGCTACAGTGACGGGGCCGTGTGCTCTCTGGGGCTCGTGTGGGCTACAGTGACGGGGCCGTGTGCTCTCGGGGGCTCGTGTGGGCTACAGTCACGGGGCCGTGTGCTCTCGGGGGCTCGTGTGGGCTACAGTGACGGGGGCCGTGTGCTCTCGGGGGCTCGTGTGAGCATCAGCGGTCGACGACAAAAGTGACGCCTCAGAGGGTCTGCTTCCGTAAAATAATTATCCGCCTGTTAAATGAAAATATTGATACCTTTTAAAATTATTTTGGATTACCATCTTAAAAAAGGTAAAAACTTGAGAAATATAAACACAAAGCGACCCCGGTTCGAGAACTCTTTGCAAAGAGAATTTTCTGTCATCTAAAAAGCAAAACAAATTATGCCAAGACGAGTATGGAACCGCAAGACTTAAAAAAAAAGAGAAAAAAAGAAAAAAAAGGAATCCAGTTCACGCGACTCCGACTTTTGGAGCAAAAAGCATGAAAAACGGCAACGCTCCAGATCTGGCCTCTGATTGGTCCGTTCGGCTCCCAGCTTCGATCGCCTCAGCCAACCAGCGCCAGAGAGGAGCACCTGGAGATTGTAAACATTGCGGATCGTGACGTCACCTTGCTGTACCTTCATTCCAAAAGACAAATACTACAGACTTGTTAGAGTCGTCTTCCCTGCGAACTGGAGTCAATTGGACTACCCCTACGCACAGTTAGCGCTCCCTACGCGACATATAAGAACATCTCACACGGAACGGAAGCTAATCTCGCAAGAGAACCCACCACCGCGCATCTCCAGCTACCAGAGAGAAATATTCAGGGCTGGAGATCAACCAGTGCCTCGAACAAGAGACTCTGCTCGACCATAAGGTGGCGCACATTGCCTAGTCCGTCAGGGAGGCCAGTGGGGGCGCCCCGAGAGTGCCAAGGGGAGCCCGTTGCTAGGAGACGAGGGGAGAGTTTGTGTGCCGGGGGCTGAGAGAGAGAGAGAGCAGGATAGGGGAAGGGGGGAGCATACAAGGGTGAGGGGTAGGTACACAGACGAAAGGGGAGGGGAGATAGGGAGAGAGAGGAGTGGAGGGGGGTTATACTGCCTGTCTAGGAGGTAGGGGGTTGCCCCGAGAGAGAGAGAGGGGAAGCGGATATGTATGTGTTTTGTGTGTGTGTGTTGTGTATATGTGTGTTGAGAGAGGAATAGGTGGGGAGATATGAGAGGGGGGGCGACGGGAGGAGGAGCTTGTGTGTAGGGGAGATGAGGGGGCGGGGAGAGTCATGTGAGGGGAAGAATGCCCATGGGAGATGTGTGTGTTTACTAGTTGTGTTTACTAGTTGTGTTTTTGCGGGGGTTGAGCTTTGCTCTTTCGGCCCGCCTCTCAACTGTCAATCAACTGTTTACTAACTACTTTTTTTTTTTCCACACCACACACACACACACACACACCCCAGGAAGCAGCCCGTGACAGCTGACTAACTCCCAGGTACCTATTTACTGCTAGGTAACAGGGGCACTTAGGGTGAAAGAAACTTTGCCCATTTGTTTCTGCCTCGTGCGGGAATCGAACCCGCGCCACAGAATTACGAGTCCTGCGCGCTATCCACCAGGCTACGAGGCCCCCGTGTGTGTGTGTGTGTGTGTGTGTGTGTGTGTGTTTACCATTTGTGTCTGCAGAATCGAGTTATTAGCCCTTTCTAACCGATTTATTTTTCTTCTATTATATCTACTACCTATAGTATATACATATATATCTATTACAGTATCTACTACATATATATCTACATATATGTCTACATATCTACTAACACACACAAACACATCCCCAGGAGGCAGCCCGTAGCAGCTGTCTAACTTCCCGGTACCAATTTACTGCTAGGTAAACAGGGGCACCAGGGCGGAAAGAAACTCTGCCCATTTGTTTCTGTCTCTGCCGGGGATCGAACCTGGGCCCGAAAGGACTACGACCCCAGAGCGCTGTCCACTCAGCCGCGAGGCCCCCCAATTTGTGTACGTATAATTACGTAAGTGTAATTACCTAAGTGATTAGGTAAGTGTGTACTCACCTAGTTGTGTTTGAGGGGGTTGAACTCTAGCTCTTTGGTTTCGCCTCTCAACCGTCAATCAACTGGTATACAGATTCCTGAGTCTACTGAGCTCTATCATATCTACACTTGAAACTGTGTATGGAGTCAGCCTCCACCATATCACTGCTTAATGCATTCCATCTGTGTGTGTTTGTGTGTGTGTGTGTGTGTGTGTGTGTGTGTGTGTGTGTGTGTGTGTGTGTGTGTGTGTGTGTGTGTGTGTGTGTGTGTGTATGTGTGTGTATTCACCTAATTGTGCTTGCGGGGTTTGAGCTATGACTCTTTGGTTCAGCCTTTCAACTGTCAATCAACTGGTGTACAGATTCTCGAGCCTATTGGGCTCTATCAAATCTACGTTTCCAACTGAGTTTGGAGTCTGCCTCCAAACATACACTCCATGAAGTTGCATGAAGTGGGCGTGTGTGAGTGTATGTGTGTGTGTGTACTCACCTAATTGTGCTTGCGGGGGTTGAGCTTTGGCTCTTTGGTCAAAGATGTTTGGTGTGTGTGTGTGTGTGTGTGTGTGTGTGTGTGTGTGTGTGTGTGTGTGTGGTGTGTACTCACCTAGTTGTGTTTGCGGGGGTTGAGCTCTGGCTCTTTGGTCTGTGTGTGTGTGTGTGTGTGTGTGTGTGTGTGTGTGTGTGTGTGTGTGTGTGTGTGTGTGTGTGTGTGTGTGTGTGTGTGTGTATGTGGTGGGTTTAGAAGCAAGACAAATATGGCCACCGGGTAGACAGCATGAGGAACGATACATGTCTTAGTGTATGATTAATGGAACTTGCTCCGGGAAATTTTCTTTTCGTGGCTACGCTTTTCGGAGTTCAAATTTTTTAAAAGTTTCTCTTTCTCTTTATATAGTTCGTGATTTTTTTTTTTTATCGTGGAAGGAAATTTTTAATTATTTTAATATTTATCGAGCAGGAATCTGGGAATAAAAATTATTTAAAATTAATTAGGTACTCCAAGTGAAAATAATTGTATACTAAACGTTTGTAAATAAGATGATGGTAAATGAAATATTGAATCGTGTATCGCATTTTTATCAGAATTAAAATCTTATTGAACAAATACAGACTGAGTTCATGTCATTTTTAAACAGGTGAACTTATTATTTATAAGTATTATTGCTTTCTAAGAAAAAACTCCCATGGTGTTTTTTATTATTTCCTAGTATGCACATTTCCCTTCCAACCTTCCTTTTCCTTCTCTTCCTCTAACATTTCCTAGTATGCACATTTCCCTTCCAACCTTCCTTTTCCTTCTCTTCCTCTAACATTTCCTAGTATGCACATTTCCCTTCCAACCTTCCTTTTCCTTCTCTTCCTCTAACATTTCCTAGTATGCACATTTCCCTTCCAACCTTCCTTTTCCTTCTCTTCCTCTAACATTTCCTAGTATGCACATTTCCCTTCCAACCTTCCTTTTCCTTCTCTTCCTCTAACATTTCCTAGTATGCACATTTCCCTTCCAACCTTCCTTTTCCTTCTCTTCCTCTAACAATGGACTGTGTCATACACACATACACACTATCATAAACATATACACACTATCATACACACATACAAACTATCACACACACATACACGCGTGATAATGAACAACACTTTATCTCTGAAATCAGTATCTATACAACATGTAAACATTAAAGATAAATTGCATTTTGACATTATATGGAAAATGTAATTGGAAGTATATCTGTGTTGATTCCTAACTAGTTCCCTATTTCAGCGCCTGAGTGTTGCGACCCAGCGAGGAAATGTCTGTATTGATCACTTATTACCTTCGATCCTGAAGATAAGTGCCAAATAAAAAATTACATAAATCCCTACAATTAGAGTGAATGCCTATTAGTCTGTGTCAGTTTGTCTATCCGAAGTCTAGACGCTTGGGCCTAGCCTTACCCAACTTTGCAGCAGGAATGGTCTGCAATACAGGACGGTCATAGGTCGATCGGGATAGACCTAAGTTAAATGATTTAAGAAATATTTGTATTTATGCAGACCCAAATGCGATTTTCAAGAAGTGAAGAGTGATATATTTGGTGTAATTTCCCTGGAGTTTTTAGTGATCATTATAATACTTTCTGACAGAGGGGGAAGCAAGGGGTGGGGGGAAGGGGTAGTATGAAGGGAGGGTCGACGAAGTAGGGGTGGAGAACCAAATTAATGGGGACGAGGGGGTCAAGGGGGAGATGAAGAGGGGGGGGGGAGAGATGAAAAGGTGGGGAAAGAGACCCCGAGTGCCGATGGGTACTCGGGCACCCATTGTTGTCTTCGAGGAATGGGTTCTTTATATACTCTTTAGGTAAAAAGAAAGGAAGTTTTACCCCAAAAAGTGAATAATAAATGAGTTAGATACAGACGAAGAGATACACAATCGACTCGAGAATGGTCCAGGACGGACCGAAACGTCGTCGTCCCTTCACCTTCTAGTGTGTGGTCTGGTCAACATACGAAGAGTTTAATCTCGAGCCTTGTTGAGACGCCAACACCTTGAACACCTTGATCAACAGCAACCTCTGTTAGGCACGGTGCTCACTTCTGTTGGGGGAGCAGTCTCTGTTGGTCACGGTGTTCATTTATGTTGGGGGAGCAGCCTCTGTTGGTCACGGTGCTCACTTCTGTTGGGGGAGCAGCCTCTGTTGGTCATGGTGCTCACTTCTGTTGGGAAGCAGCTTCTGTTGGTCATTGTGTTCACTTCTGTTGGGTTAGCAGCCTCTGTTGGTCATGGTGTTCACTTCTGTTGGGGGAGCAGCCGCTGTTGGTCACGGTGCTCACTTCTGTTGGGGAGCAGCCGCTGTTGGTCATGGTGCTCACTTCTGTTGGGGGAGCAGCCTCTGTTGGTCATGGTGTTCACTTCTGTTTGGTAGAAGCCTCTGTTGGTCATGGTATTCACTTTGCAAGTTGAGCCACTTCTGTTCATTAAGAAGTTCACTCCTGTTGTGTATCAGCTTCTGTTGATCCAGTTGTCTGTTATTCCACTTGGGAATGCCATTGCATCCTGTCAGGATATCGACTCAATCCACTGCCTAACTAACTGTTTCACTCATGTTGCGAATGTTGAAGACCTCCATACGAAGTTTCCTATTACCTCTACGTTCTCCGCAACTATTACATAAGATTACATATGCATCTGTTACAAGTTATATATCCTGGAATTGCCAATTGACATCAAAAGTGTATTTCGAAACTAAGTTTCTTGTGTAATTGCCGAAAACCAGCTCAGTATTTCTATCTTACGTGCTCAATGCTCTATGGGAAGCGTTTAGCCTTAGACAGATATAGACAAATGGGAAAACAGTTTGTACAGAAAAATAGAGGCAGACTTTCAAACAGGCATGCAGGGAGGAAGTTGGGTTGATGGACTGGTAGGTAGACAGACTGACAGGCGTACACTCACAAAAAGATAGAGAGAAAGACAGACAGGCATCAGGCAGGAGGATAGGCATGTGTTCAGATTAACAGACATAGAAAGACAGTGATCATACAGGTATACCTGTATGAACCACAGGTATACCAACAGAGAGGTATAGACAGGTATACCAACAGACAGACCGAGAATTGGCATGAAAATCGATATTCTCAAAAACAAAATTATGTTTGTTTCCAAGATATTTTTTAAATTTCTTATTTACTATCCGTTTACTAATAATATCTTCTATCAGTCCTTACCCGTTTTCCTTCATCTCTCTCTCTCTCTCTCTCTCTCTCTCTCTCTCTCTCTCTCTCTCTCTCTCTCTCTCTCTCTCTCTCTCTCTCTCTCTCTCTCTCTCTCTCTCTCTCTCTCTCTCTCTCTCTCTCTCTCTCTCTCTCTCTCTCTCTCTCTCTCTCTCTCTCTCTCTCTCTCTCTGTCTCTCTCTCTCTCTCTCTCTCTCTCTCTCTCTCTCTCTCTCTCTCTCTCTCTCTCTCTCCTCTACCGGTGCCATATTCCCTATTTTCCACGTAATTATTTCTATGTTTGCTGTATATTAGTTTCTCCCCCATCCCTTCCCCCTTCTCATATCCTTTCAATTCTTTCCAACTTCTATATTTCTCGTCTCTTGTCTTCGTGCCTCCGACTTTTTCTCTTCACTTACTTTTGTTTCTGTTCGCTTTGTTCTACCTATTTATTTGCTCTCTTCCTTCTTCGTTAAGATTTACTACTTTGTTCTTTCCTCTTATGCGCTTCTATATTTTTCACTTCATCTGTTCTTTAAATATTTCACCCTTCTCTTTATTAATTTATCTTCCTTTTTATCTCTCACCTTTCTCGCTCTCTCAATTCCAGCTTCTCATTTTTCCTGTTCATTTAGTTTTTTCGTATATTGTCTATCTCATTTTTGTCACTCTTCCTCAATCTTCTCAATCTCTTCCCTCATTCTTCCCAATCTCTTCCTCACTGGTCAATATGATCATTGACCAGCGACCAATTTGACCGGTTTCTTCTCTACTCTTCTCTACTCTTCCCAATCTCTCTCTCACACGTCACACAATCACCTGGGATGGACGGTAGAGCAACGGTCTCGCTTCATGCAGGTCGGCGTTCAATCCCCGACCGTCCTAGTGGCTGGGCACCATTCCTTTCCCCCGTCCCATCCCAAATCCTTTTTAGTGTGCAATAATGCCATAGTCACACTTGTCGAAGGTTTCTTAACCTCTCCTTCAATATTCTTCATTAATGTATCACTTGTATCCGTCCCTATCACTGTTCTCCATCTCCCCCCTCCCTTTTCTACATCCTTCCCTCACTCTCACTACCCTGATCAGTCTTTTCTTCGTTCCGTTTATTTTCTCCTTCAATTTTCCCCTCTTCTTCTTCTTCTACCTCCTTGTATGTCTCTCTCATTTCTTGCCTCCTATTCCTCTTAACCTCTGTCCCATCATCCAAATTTCTCTAGCTTTCCTTGTCCCTTCTCTCAGTTTTCCTCCTTCCGTCTTTCCTTCCCTTTTCCATTCCTCTCCCGTCTCTTTTTTACTCTCTTTGTCTCCATACTTCCTTCCCCACCTTTCCATCTCTAATCCACCGTTTCCCTAACCTATCATCATCTCTCCGTCTTTCTCTTTCTTGCCTCCCTCATATATCTCCCCCGTTCTTCCTCCCCCCCCTCCTTTCCTCCCCTCCCTGCCTCACTCTTTATCTCTCCCACCTCATCTCTCCCTCTACCCCTCCTTTAAAGCTGACCTGCTCCAAGAGGCAGATCTCTGGTCCATCTGACGCAGCCTCCGCTAAACACAAATTGACTCACAATTTCATCTCTATCCATCTGTTCGTCTTTCTATATACGTATATCTATCTTCCTCTCTATTTATCTATCTACATATATAGATAGATAAATAGTTGTTGACCTTAGAGTGTAAACATTATATGTTTCTAACAATTGTCTAACAATTTAAGAAGAGCAATCAAGTTAAACAAATTCATGGTAAAGGAGCTCTAGTAATCACTAATGAATATATTTTCAACAAAGTTTCGCTCCTGTCTCGACCGTCTTAACGGAAAGAATGATTACATGAGGCACAATTTTTTGTTATATACACAAGTGAAAGAGTTGTAGGAGTGTGGGGTGACGAGATGGGACAATGAAGCATAGGGTAAGGGGGATAGGGCCAATCAAACAAAAGGATTGGGAATTGGGTAATACTCTGGTATTCTCGGTGTTTGGGGGGAACCTCTGTAAAGGTGTCATTATCCGGTGATGTTTGGTGTTGATGTCAGTGATGTCAGGGTGTGAGTGTTAGCAAGGAAGTGATGTCGTTATTCTGAATATTTAATGTGGGTCTTTTTTTCACTTAAAAGTGTATCTTCCAAGATTTGCAAACTTTGGGTAGTGGTAGATCCCAGGAAGGATTTATGTTTCTTATCTAGTAGCTTCATCCTCTCTCTCTCTCTCTCTCTCTCTCTCTCTCTCTCTCTCTCTCTCTCTCTCTCTCTCTCTCTCTCTCTCTCTCTCTCTCTCTCTCTCTCTCTCTCTCTCTCTCTCTCTTTATCTCTCCCACTTTCTTTTTTTTCTATATTTCATTCTCAGTATGTCTGTCTTTATTTAAATGCCTGTGAGTGGTTGAGACTTAACCGTCATAATGACAAGGCTGAAAGTCAAGGGTTGTGACTGGCAGCGAGAAGATGGATAGTAAGGATTGTGAGTGATTGTGAGATGATGGACAATCAACCCTCTATGTGTTCGTGTATTAAAATCATATTTTTACCAAACTCAATGAATGTATATCGCCCCTCCCCCCTCCCACTAGTAAAAATACTTACCAGAAAACTATCAAAACCTCACCAAACGAGCCGTTCTAATGTGTGTTCCTTTCAAACCCAACCGAAAAAAATCCCACATAAAATATATGCAAAACCTGCCCACAATACCTGTTTTCCATTACCCAATAAGCTCCTCTCGTTCCCAGGAACAAGCCCGGGCTCCGGTCCTGGCCGGGAGCTCCCTGGTCTTCCTTCAAAACATAAGCGCGCGACAGCGTTCCCAATTCCTGATTCCCAAGATGGCGGCGGTCGATAAGATTTCTACGATGAGCGCCAGAGAGAGGGCGAGGGAGAGGGAGGAGGGGGTGGGGGAGGTAGGCGTTGAAGAAGGAGGAGGAGGAGGAAAAGAGAGAGAAGGGGGGGGGGGGGTAACAGGGAGGAATTGGTCAAGGGGAAACAGTTAGAGAGGAGGAGGTGGAAGGAGAGAGAACAAGAAGAAGGGGGAAGAGGGTAAGAGAGAAGGAGGAGAAGAAGGAGGAGAAGAAGGAGGAGAAGAAGGAGGAGAAGAAGGAGGAGAAGAAGGAGGATGAGAACGAAATGGGAAGACAGGATAAAAAAAAGAGTTACATTAAGATGAGTGTGAAGAGTGGAATCTAAATAACATATGAATAAGGGACCTGGAAGGAACAGAAAAAAGAGTGAGACGCAGCAATATTTAGAAAATCGTTACATAAGGAAAGAGGAAAGACAGAATTCAATGAGACAAATGAGGGCATTACAAATGGTTAAGAGGACAAGTGAGAGAGAGAGAGAGAGAGAGAGAGAGAGAGAGAGAGAGAGAGAGAGAGAGAGAGAGAGAGAGAGAGAGAGAGAGAGAGAGCGAGAGAGAGAAGGCGGAGGAGGAGGAAGAGAGCGCGCGCGAGAGAGAGAGAGAGAGAAGGAGAACCAGATAATATCAGCATCGCCTATATCTACAACCTCGCCTGGGCCACTGCGATAAGAGATTAGGCACGATAGTTGAAGCTGCGTCGATATTACGGTGTGGGGAGGAGAGGGAGGAGAGGAGGGTGGGTAAGTGGGAAGAGGGGTGGGTGGGACGGGGAGATGGGTCGGTGAGAGGGTAGAGGGGGGGGGGTAAGGAGGATGTGATGAATGAGGGAGGAAGGAGAGTCGCGATTAACGAGCAAGTGAAGAAAGGAGAAGCAAGGGACGAACCCCGACCTGGGAAAGACTGCTTGGCCTGACCTGAGGATGAATACTTACAGTATATGTATATATATATATATATATATATATATATATATATATATATATATATATATATATATTTGTGTATTTAAAGGTTACAAAACTTACAAGACAAATGCCTAAAGGTTGTAGATCTCTTGAAGCTCCTCCGCTTCTGGACAGGAACCGAGGACGCAGCAAGCATTTCCCCTCTGGATCGCCACACTGAGACGCTGAAACAAAAACTGGAAGCCCTTGGGTCTCTGGTGACGTCAATGAGCTTGGAACCCAATTCCTTGAGAAATCCCAAGGCACTCTTGTCCCAGGGGCCATGCGTCTCAGACGCTATGGGAACAAAGAGGTATTGACCTTCCAGTCGCCTGTACTTGAGTGATTTTGCTGTTTCCCTGTGGTTGGCCGCCCCACCTGCTTGATCAGCTCCGAAGTGTACATAGGTGTCAGCCAGGGTGGATACACATGTGTAGTCCCACACCAACTGTCTACCCTCCTTCCTTATATATATATATATATATATATATATATATATATATATATATATATATATATATATATATATATACATATATATATATATATATGTATATATATATATATATATATATATATATATATATATATATATATGTCGTACCTAGTAGCCAGAACGCACTTCTCAGCCTACTATGCAAGGCCCGATTTGCCTAATAAGCCAAGTTTTCATGAATTAATTGTTTTTCGACTACCTAACCTACCTAACCTAACCTAACCTAACTTTTTCGGCTACCTAACCAAACCTAACCTATAAAGATAGGTTAGGTTAGGTTAGGTAGGGATGGTTAGGTTCGGTCATATATCTACGTTAATTTTAACTTCAATAAAAAAAAATTGACCTCATACATAATGAAATGGGTAGCTTTATCATTTCATAAGAAAAAAATTAGAAAAAATATATTAATTCAGGAAAACTTGGCTTATTAGGCAAATCGGGCCTTGAATAGTAGGCCAAAAAGTGAGTTCTGGCTACTAGGTACGACATATATATATATATATATATAAAATATATATATATATATATATATATATATATATATATATATATATATATATATATATATATATATATATATATATATATGTCGTACCTAGTAGCCAGAACTCACTTCTCAGCCTACTATGCAAGGCCCGATTTGCCTAATAAGCCAAGTTTTCATGAATTAATTGTTTTTCGACTACCTAACCTACCTAACCTAACCTAACCTAACTTTTTCGGCTACCTAACCTAACCTAACCTATAAAGATAGGTTAGGTTAGGTTAGGTAGGGTTGGTTAGGTTCGGTCATATATCTACTTTAATTTTATCTCCAATAAAAAACAATTGACCTAATACATAATGAAATGGGTAGCTTTATCATTTCATAAGAAAATAAATAGAGAAAATATATTAATTCAGGAAAACTTGGCTTATTAGGCAAATCGGGCCTTGAATAGTAGGCTGAGAAGTGAGTTCTGGCTACTAGGTACGACATATATATATATATATATATATATATATATATATATATATATAAATATATATATATCCATATGTATTTGAAGTTGTGCTGATGTGGAGTTGTTAAATTTAATCGTCAATTAATATTTAATCCAATTTCAGTCTCTATGAAGGGAAAACAATATCAAAAGTTGTATGGTTATTCATAAATGGGCATGTGATCAGTAGCCTCCACCGTGGAGCCTCAACAACTTTTAGTCAGTAATCAAATCTCTAATGGAATTCTAAGAATTTCGTTGAACACAGTTTGAAAAACGCCTGCTGTCGAAGAGAAAAAAATTACCTCTTGATAATTCCTCCATGACAAGGGAGAATACTGAAAATGTTCTGTCCTTTTATGCTTGGTAAGGTTGTAGAAAAATATTATGATCATCTTGAGTATAATGCTCAGTATAATGACCTTGCTAGCCAGTATATATTCTCAGGTACTGTCAAAAATGAAATAAAATTGACTGACTTCTCCTTCAGGGGGATGACTTGCCTTGAGTTGTGTTGATGTATTGTATATTCAGGTCTGGACTTGGGTGCTGCTAATGCATTTTCTTTGCAATTCTGGATCTGTACTGGATAGTGGTCTGAGTAGGAAGTGTTAGGTATTTTAATCTCTTGTTCCCTTTATCGTTTTCATTAGACATGTAAACGGTTAAGTACTTGGATATAATTCAACATGAAATAAAAGCATGTTGTTCCCAATAACTTTCTAGTTAGTCTTGGTGAAAAAAATTAAAAGCTTCTCTAGCCCTTAAAGTCTCATTTAGCCTCCCTGGGCTCTTTTGGCTCTACCGATTTTGCAGATTTAATAGTTTTATGCTATTTAAATTTGATGTATATTTGAATCAAAGTCTTCGAACGGAGGGAGAAGGGATTTAAACAACTTTTGTGTTTGAACCTCGTCAGGAGTTAGTCAGGAGCAAAATTAGAGTTTCGCGAGCTCAAAACGACTTTAAACGTAGACTCAATCGTATATTGAGTCCACGGATAACCACGTATATATAATAAGTCCACTTATTCTCAATCGACTTGAGAATGGTCCAGGACGGACCGAAACGTCGTCGTCCCTTCACCTTCTAGTGTGTGGTCTGGTCATCCGACTTTATACGTGTTTGTATAATTTCAACCGTTCGTGATAAATTACCGAGAACACTAAACATAATTTCGTATGGTTGAAAACTTTTGAGTTCCGATAATCAATTCGATCATTAGAGCATTAAAGGGAGAAGAGATAAATTTAGTGATAATATTTGAAGATCACATATTGGTGTGAATGATCTTTATATGTATTTTAAATTAAAACTTAACCGTATTATTTACATTTATTGTTTGTTGCTGAAGAGCACTGACGACCAGAAAAAGCCACTTTGCTTGTATACATCCCATGGTAACAGTGTGTGGCGTCAATTGAGTCTAATGAGGTTGTTGGCATATATTCAGATAATTAATTAATTGTGTATTGCCTAGATAGTACATTATCAGAGATATATTTTCCTATTTACTGTTCTCACTAGCCAGTTTATGTTTATATGTACACATTATTTATCTGTACTAATCATATACATTCAAAAAAGCGTGAGTGAGTGTGAAAGGATGTTATTGTCGTTGTTGTTAGCGTATCGTAAGTGAACGCTTATTGTATTTTTTGATAATAGATCCTAGTTTTCGAGATTTTGATCATCCAAGCTCTGATGGAGCAGATAATTTATTTATTTATTAAATTATTTCCAAGTTATTAGATCCTGTTATTATTTGACGCCGATATTCTTGCAGTGCCTACATGACCAGGGGCCAGATTCACGAAGCAGTTACGAATGTACTTACGAACGTGTACATCCTACTTCAATCTTTGACGGCTATGGTTACATTTATTAAACAGTTTACAAGCATGAAACTTCCAAATCAACTGTTGTTATTGTTATAAACAGCCTCCTGGTGCTTCGGAGCTCATTAACTGTTTAATAATTGGAAACAAAGCTGCCAAAGATTGAAAAAAGATGTACAGGTTCGTAAGTGCTTGCGTAAGTGCTTTCGTGAATCTGGCCCCGGATACACATAACACTATCTACATTGATACTCCTTTCTTCATATTCATTCATCCAAAGATTAACAGTTAATAAAACCGGATTTACGTATAAGACAATTCATGTAGATGGCGACGACGATGTCAACGAGGATGATGACGATAATGACTGCAACTGACGCCATTGATGACAATGACAAGGTTGACGACAGTGATGGCAATTGATGACTTAGCTGGCGATGACCAGGGTGATATGAATGAAGATGACGACGTCAATGACCGTAGCAAAGTCGACGACGTAGATGATTATGTCATTCTTGTGCCATGGAGAGTCGTAAACTAAGAGGTGGGACAGAGAGGCGCAGGTTAAGATGGGGTGCGTTGGTGGGTCCAGCGGATGAAGGCGAGACCTCAACAGCTGATCAATAAACGATACGAGATAGCACACAAACTCCTGCCTCTTATACTCCTTGCTCCAGGTGGGGGTGGGGATGAGGGAAAGGGGTGGGGGGTTGTGAAGGGCTCCAGTGCTCTGTAGAGGGTGAGAGTGTTTCAGGGAAAGGGAGGAAGGGAGGAAAGGGATAGGCAACGTGGGAGGGAGATATAGGAGGTGTTGGGGAATGGGGGAAAGGAACTTAATACAATTTTTTTTTTATTAATACATGAGGTACATCTGCATTAGTGCAGCTACCCTAGACTATATGAAGTGGAGTACAATGTGTCAAAAAGCTAGCTAGGTGATGCTAAAAAATCCCCATCACACAGGATGGTTAGTCATAGAGAGGCATGTGATAGGCGGTCTGCACTGGCAGACTCCGGATGCATTTTGAGGATATCATCAACACAAGATTGAATAAGGTAGCAGTGGTAATACAAGTCCCCATCTCGCAGGATGGTTAGTCATACAGGGCCATGTGTTTAGTAGCCTGCACTGGCAAATTTTGGGTATACTGTGAGGATATCTTCAAGAATACGAGAATGAATAAAGTAATTGCAAAGCTCCAGGTACCTCATGCCAACTGGTCTGAAAGGTCTAATAACTGGGCATTCGGTGATGTAGTGTGGGGGATCGTGTCATAGGTTCTGCTCACAGAGTTTGCAGCTGGAGTGCTCAGGATTGGGAGATCCGTCACCTGCAGCCACCTGCCACAGGTAACGGTAACCCAACCTGATCCTTGCAACCACTGTGTCGCACAGTCTAATGCAAGTTGAAGAGGTGAAGGGAAGAAAACTCAAAACAGAAAACTCTCACGGCCATGTAGATCAAAGAATCAAACGTAAGGAAAGCAAAATTATAACGCAACATAGCCCCTGTTAGTAAGCTCCACTACGACCACCAGCACCACCTCAGTCATCACCAACAATAGCACCACAACAGTCAACACCAACAGCAGCACCACCTGGAGTAGTTCCACCACCACCATAGGCACCAAAAGTAGCAACACGAAATCCAGCAGCAGCAGCAGCAGCAGCAGCAGCAGCAGCAGCAGCAGCGGCAGCAGCAGCAGCAGCAGCAGCAGCAGCAGCAGCAGCAGCGGCAGCAGCAGCAGCAGCAGCAGCAGCAGCAGCGGCAGCAGCAGCAGCAGCAAAAGCGTCCATCCCTGCATTGTTGACTGGCCCTCCTCATCATTCCAGTCATTCATCTTGCCTTATCTGAGAGCTGCTCGGTTGGGTCACTCTTCTTCCAGACTCCAGGAACTGCGCCTGGAAACGCTATGGACCTTCCCAATACGTTTTTTTTAGATTTTATGGCTTATGATTAATCGCTGGACGGTGGTATTTTGCCCGCGTTTCTTTCTTAGTTTCGGCTGGCACTTCTTGTCCATCGCCCTCCGGCCTTCAGGATTCGGTGTGATTCTTAATATATTTATTATTATGGGATAAAAGTAACTCTGTGATCATGATTTCACACAAAGAATGAAAATAGTTTGTAAAATTTCAAGTTTGACTTGGTATAATATTTCTCTATTTTCGCCCTGTCTGGCCTCCAACCTCAATCAGACAGACATTTGCATTTATATCTATATACAGAGGGGTACCTGGCAGTGCCCGGGTTTGTGTCTGTCTCTACTTTTCCTCCCCTCCCTTTTCACTCAGCTCTCCCGTCCCTCTCCCCTCTTTCACCATTTTCCCTCTTCCCCCTCCTCGTCTGCTTTCCTGCTTCTCCCCCCCTCTTCCCCGCTGTTCATCTGTACTTTCTCTATCCCCTCATCTCACTCTTTCACCTCTTCATTCTTCGCCTCCTCCATCTTCCCACCATTGCTTTCCCCCTCCTCCCCTTATTTTATCTCTCTTCTTCTCCCCTCCCCTTCCCCACATTTCATCCACCCCTCTCCTCTCATCTTCAATCTGCCCCTCCCCCTCTCCCCTCAACTTCACCATCAACTTACTTCACTATAGCCATTCTCACCACTCACCTTTTTCAATACCGTAGCAGAGTGATTTCAGTCCATTGCTTATCCGTAAATCGTGAAAATGTGCGGCCAACGCTATGAAAGACACATCAGCGACTTCCTTTTACAATGAGAGAAGATCATACGTGGGAGTTGAATTACAAGGCTGATGTTCCATTAAAGATTTTAAGTTATCCAGACGCTGACCAGCCTATGTCCATCCCGTACCCTAAATCCTTACCCCTGCAAAGTTTAGTGAGGCTAGCTCCAAGCGTCTGATCTCCAACTTTGGACAAAGTGACAGACATATTTATATAGTCGAAAACCGTGCAGCCTGGAAGAGGAGCAATGGGGAAGGTGGAAATGGAGGGGAGGAACGGGCTCTGATACAGATAATTCGTGTTACGTAGTTGATATTGCGAGTAGATATGTAGATAGATTATGACAAATTTTGTTCAAAATAAAGATATGAAGAGTATCATGAGGAGCTTATCATCGTATCCCGGGGCACTTCCCTTCTCTGTGGCGTGTGTGAGGTCTGTTATCTACGGTGATCGCAGCTCTGGCATGTTTCTCTTGCTTTTCCTGCTCTCTCTCTCTCTCTCTCTCTCTCTCTCTCTCTCTCTCTCTCTCTCTCTCTCTCTCTCTCTCTCTCTCTCTCTCTCTCTCTCTCTCTCTCTCTCTCCTCTCTCTCTCTCTCTCTCTCTCTCTCTCTCTCTCTCTCTCTCTCTCTCTCTCTCTCTCTCTCTCTCTCTCTCTCTCTCTCTCTCTCTCTCTCTCTATCTCTCTCTCTCACTCTCTCTCTCTCTCTCTCTCTCTCTCTCTCTCTCTCTCTCTCTCTCTCTCTCTCTCTCTCTCTCTCTCTCTCTCTCTCTCTCTCTCTCTCTCATTTGAGCATAATAGGATCAGTCTGGTGGAGTTGGTGATATGATGTTATTGGGTTGAAATATGACTTTATTTCCTCGCGCAGGTCTCTCGGAAATGAGTTCCATAACACCTTATCAGACGCGACGTTTGGGGCTGGGTGAGAGAGGCGTAACCGGAGGATTTTTCCGGGGATTTGCAAATCTTGCGTTTTTCCCCCAGGCGATTTTCGACGTCTTGTGAGCGTCCGGCAGGTTTAGGGAGCAAATGCAGCAGGTTTCAGTGTGCGGGGGTATAGCGTATTTCAGTGTGGGGAAGGTGCGTAATGGGCACTGTAAAGAGGGAAATTGGATTTGTAAAGGGTAAGGCTTGGAGTGTTTGCCTGGGCGGTGGCGTGTCCGCCCTTTTGGTCCCTTCTCGTTGATTTGTCGGTAGGAAATGGGCAGAGGGGCGCCGGGACATGACGCCGAATATCTGAGGGGAGTAGGGGAGGAGAGCCATGGGTGAGGGGAATGGAAACGATGGAAAAGAGGGGTAGAAAGTTGGAGTGAAGGCTGTAACAGGAGAAAGAGAGTGGGGATAAAAGACAAGCGCGAATGAGAGTGGACGCGAACGAGGGTGTGAAAGTACACGAGGGAATAGAAGAGGTCAAATAGGTAATTTATGTTTTCTAATGGGATAGAGTAGTGATATAAGGAAACGTGAAACTGTGAAAAAAAGGAGAAATGAGTTTATAGTGAGAGTGAGGAACAGCTAAATTTGTATGGACATTGGAGAGAAAGGTGATGGAAGAGCTAATGTTTTTGAAGATGGAATGAAGGAATGGTAATGAAAAGAAGAGTTTTGGAAGGGAGATTGAATGATCACACACACACACACACACACACACCTCGCGGCTTAGTGCATATCGCTCGGGGGTCGTAGTCCTAATGGCCCGGGTTCGATTCCCGGCGGAGGCGGCAGCAAATGGGCAGAGTTTCTATCACCCTGATTCACCGGTTCACCTAGCAGTAAATAGGTACCAGGGAGTTAAACGACTGCTACGGGCTGCTCCCTGGGGATGTGTGTGCATGAAAATTAGGATTTAGGACTTTCCTGAAACGCTTTGCATGCTAGTGGCTGTACAAGAATGTAAGAACTCTTGTATATATATATAAATAAATACAAATTCAAATGAATAATTAGTGAGATGACGACCCCTCTGAACTCTAATTTTGCCAACATCGAAAAGCGAACGTCCAAGGGCAATGTTGTGGCAATACTGGCAAGATATCAGCCAGAGATTCCAAGAGGCTGATTTATATAGAACATCCTGTGTGGCTCAAGGTTCGAAGATATCAACATGATAGCGAGAGAAAACACGTATAAATAGACTGTGTGTGTGTGTGTGGTGGTGCTCTATTGTCTAAACTTTATCAGTGCGTCAGAAACGTGGAGCCGACTGAAGCGAGCTGCTGTGGAAGAGGCCTTGTGCCCGGGATGGAAAAAGACTGAACGAACAAATGAATAAATCAGAACATGATATTATTTATTAGAGCCTGGTATTATTTTCATTATTAGCCATGGTATTATTTTCATTATTAGCCATGGTATTATTTTCATTATCAGACATGGTATTATTTTCAGTATCAGACATGGTATTATTTTCAGTATCAGACATGGTATTATTTTCAGTATCAGACATGGTATTATTTTCATTATTAGACATGGTATTATTTTTTTCGCTTTATAAGCTCGTATACTGGCGCTCATAATATTTTGTTTATTTCTGCATGGACTTTTATTGACGTTTTGCGATTTATATGAATATTTTTAGTCAGATGTCACACTAAGAAGCATTTTAGATGGTAAAAGAGATTCATTATTTTTGGCCAGCAGTTTGCTCACGGTTGTGCTCCAGAAGGTAGATGTTGTTGTTGTGGCTGTTGCAGTTGCTTTTGCAGCTGCTGTTGCACTTGTTGTTACTGTTGTTGCAGCTGTATTTGCTGTTGCAGCTGTTTGAAGTTGTTGTTACTTCTGTTGCGTCTAATGTTGCTACTGATGATCTTTTCTACTTGCAAGAAACCGGAATTAAATAGCACCCTTCTCGACACTACAGTACCTTGTTATTAATAACATCTTTATTGACAAAATTAATTACAATTTTTGCCTAATGTGAGGGGTTTCAATTAAGTCTTATTAATGTGAGGATAATGCTGGTATTCACTGTCCCACAGGAGAGAGGGTCATACACAAGACCCGAGGTCTGAACTGAACGCTGAAGCACATATATATCATAGTTACAATCAATGTTTTAAACTTGGAATATGTAAAAACAACTTTCTATTGTGCACTGCCACACAATGGCAGGGATGGGTTCATAAGTGATGTAGTTTAGGAGTAATATAAATAAAATTGTTCTTCATTCTTTAAAATGGACAAGCAAATTTTTGATAAATTGTTAGGATGTCGTCCACAGTACCATCCTGAATCACTCGTCATGAAGATTACCACACTCACTCCACGCACCGGTGAGCGAAGGAGGCTACGACTTGTCAATGACTTGACGTCATAGTCATTCGAAAGCTGATACCAGTAATTAACATTCAAATTAATTCAACATCGAGTATACAATTGTTTGATGTCTTTCCTTTGACCCAGAGAGAAGAAAACAGACCCAGTAAACAAATATTAGCTAAAGTTGGATGACAATATATATATATATATATATATATATATATATATATATATATATATATATATATATATATATATATATATATATATATATATAAAGAGAGAGAGAGAGAGAGAGAGAGAGAGAGAGAGAGAGAGAGAGAGAGAGAGAGATAGAGAGAGAGAGAGAGAGAGAGAGAGAGAGATAGAGAGAGAGAGAGAGAGAGAGAGAGAGAGAGAGAGAGAGAGAGAGAGAGAGAGAGAGAGAGTGCATGATCGTGAACACAAAAAAACATTAGACATGTAAAAAACCCCAATCTCCAGCGCTCTCCTGACAGCTCGGTTACATCATCAGTTAGAGCAAAAATATGACCGTCAGGGAACTGCTTGTAAATTTTTATTTCTGGTTTCTAGTGGTTTCTAATGACTTCTAGTAGTTTATAGTTGCATCTAGTAGTTTATAGGTTTTATATTAGTTTAGTTTCTAGCATAAATAATCAGAAATCATCCATTATATATTCAAGTGAATTCATCAAAATAATAGAGACACATATACAACTAGCAGTGAGCCATACTTCTCGGTGTGTAACCATACACATTGGTTACCAACCTTACCTTGCGGTGATTTCGGGGCTCAACGTCCCCGCGGCCCAGTCCTCGACCAGGTCTCCTCGTTGCTGGACTGCTCATCCAGGCTGTTGCACGCTGCTGCCCGCAGCCTGACGTATGAATCACAGCCTGGTGAGTACTGGAAGTACACTTTAACTCTGGCCTAAAGTAGACTGGCTGTTTTGGTCATTTATTTATAGTGATGACCTTAATTACCATCAAGCCTCTCCCCCCCCCCCCCCCCCCGAAAAAAAACAAGCCAAATCAAGACACGTGGTTTTAAATAATGAGATATCTCTGGTATATAATACAGAGATATCACATATCTATGGTATATAGTACAGAGATGTCACAGATATCTCAGGTATATAGTACAGAGATATCACAGATATCTCTAGTATATAGTACATATATATCACAGCTATCTCTGTTATCTGTGTTGAGATATAATAATCAAGTCGTGATAACCATACAATCTGGCTTCCTGCAAGAAATATTTCAATGATAAAATGGCAAGAATGTTTATTTAGGTATACATTGAGTTTATGTACATGTTTTTATTAATTATAAATATAAATTAGTAAATTATGTTTAAGTATATATTTTTTATATTAGTATATTATGTATTTGCATTGATAGATAGATAGATAGATAGATAGATAGATAGATAGATAGATAGATAGATAGATAGATAGATAGATAGATAGATAGATAGATAGATATAGCGGTGAAGTAGCAGATGGTATCGCTTCAGTCACCGCGGTCAGAGGGTGTCGGAGAGGTGTTCGCAACATTGCAAGGACAAACATCATCATTTAATATAATTTTAGCATGATACTTGCCACGAGGCATTTTGCCCACTCTGCAAATCGAAAGTTTATCCAAAGCAAATTCGTTCGCATTCCGGAATGGGTGTTGGATACGTTGTTGTAGATGGAACACCCCATTCAATCTCCCTTATCTCGCTCTCTCTGGGAGGCACAATATTTCATTTTTGGGGTCATCACAGACCGAAACAGAAGAGTGATCCTTTGGCCCTTGCGGAGCGCGTGGGTAAGGCTCAATACCAGGACCTGGAAGTGCCTGAGGGTTCCGACCATCACTCACGTATCGTTTATTTCTCCAAAGCATATAAGCCAGGGGTTCAGAAGCTCCCCAGAAATGAATATTCGTATTTCGCTTTGTGATAAACGCATCTCGACTGTCATATTCTTTTGTGCAGACGCGTGGCTGGGCTTCGGCTTGGCCCAGGATTTAGCTGCTCTGTACCTCAGCATTTAGACAGTTTCATAATTTTTCGTCCTTGTCTGCTGAATCAATATGTATCGCCTCTAGTCAGCCGATCAGAGAGCGAGTGAATCACCGCACAGTTGAATGAAACACAAAGGAATGAGACAGCTTGCATCGGGTGCGCCAGATAAGGTAGCCATGATGATTCATTTTTGGCGCGAAGTCGATTATAAACAACCAAGATGGCGGCCGTCACAGGGCCATCAGAGATGGACCAGAAGTAACAAACTGAGGATAACCCGGACATGTATTTTCTTTAAGATTATGGAATATGCATCTCCTGGAAGATTTATCCCACAGTAAGTTTATTCTCCTGGAGATTGTTGAAATCTGGAAAGCCGATAAAACTCCACGGCAATAATAATAAAAATGGTGAAGAATTTATGGGCTTTTATCCACATACTTCCTTTTTATAGTTTCTATCTCTACAGGTCGCTGCGATATCGGCCGACTTTATGGTCAATATAAATTTGTCGCTATCGGGAAGGAAAGAAAAAATGTCCAGAGTAATTTAATATATATATCAATAAAATTGCAGGTTCTGGAGTTAGGGAATGGCTCCCGCAACATCATAGGATGTGACAGTCTTTTTTCTGTAATTACTGAATTTACATATCGGTCATTTTCTGTAATTACTGAATTTACATAAATTTTATCTGTAAAATATTTGAGTAGTGTTTTCTCTCTTTGCTAATGAGTCGAGGGAATTGTTGATTGGTTTTGCATTGTTGAGGTATGTGATAAGTTTACACAATTCGTGGTTTTAGGAAATTGCTGGGAACTGGGAACAGAGGGAGAATTCGTGAGGCCGATGAGAAACATTCAGTATGAAGGATACTACGAGAGACAGATAAGAGATGTATGTATCACTTGACACTACTTACAGACACACACACACACATACACACACACACACACACACACACACACACACACACACACACACACACACACACACACACGCACACGCACACACTGTCCATTAGGAAGTGATGTGGTGGAGGCTAACTCCATACACAGTTTCAAGTGTAGATATGATAGAGCCCAATAGGCTCAGGAATCTGTACACCTGTTGATTGACAGTTGAGAGGCGGGACCAAAGAACTAGAGCTCAACCCCCGCAAACACAACTAGGTGAGTACGCACACCCACACACACACACAAACACACACACACACACACACACACACACACACACACACACACACACACACACACACACACACACAAGCCCCAGTTAATACAACGTAATGAAAACACATTCTATATAGCCTCGAGAAGCAAAAACCATCGGTAAATGAGTTGATAATCAAACTATAATGACTCGGGAACATACACGTTAATTGAAAGAGGTGCATGAAGTACTCGATGATAATTTACACTACATATGTACATACGTGAGTCTGAGAACTCTACAGTGAATCTGAAGGAGAAGAAATTTAACATTAGAGATAACGGAACTGAAAGTGAGGAGATTAGTGGAGGAACGAGCTATTACGATGGCTCTGAAAAGACACGATATCTTACCTCAGACACTGAATTAGGTAGTTGGGGTATTCAGCAGACCAGTTCCGTCATTAACACATCACTGTAAATGTATGAACGGCTAATGTTCCGAACACGTAGAAAACAGGAGCCTCTTCTCTATATTACTCAAGAACACAGATTCTACACCTTTCAGTCCCGGGGCTGCAAATGGCATAGTCTCCTCCTTAATCTTTGATATATACAAAAATATATATAGAACATTTCCTTCCTTGTCCTGCTATACAAAGTTAAGAGTCTCTTTAACCTTTCCATCTTTCCTTTTAATCATATCTAATTAGTTTGACAAACTGTTGTTATAGATGGACTTCGAATATTTTAATACTTTTAAACATTGTTTTTATTGCTCTTATTGATCGCTAGTCCCAAGGTGGATGTAGAGGCGGTGTTTGTATTCTCAGGAAACTCCACATCTTCTACGTTTGTAAAATCCTTCGTTCCCTCGCAATATTTTAATTCATATTTGTTTCCCTATTTCTTTCTTATCTGTATATCAATTCCTATAATGTCCTAACGCTCTCTCTCTCTCTTTTCCTCCCTCCCTCTCTTTTCTCTCCTCCCTCTCTGTCTTCCTCCCTCCCTCTCCTTCTTCCTCCCTCCCTCTCCTTCCTTCCCTCCCTCTCCTTCTTCCTCCATCCCTCTCCTTCTTCCTCCATCCCTCTCCTTCCTCTCTCCCTCTCCTTCTTCCACCCTCCCTCTCCTTCCTCCCTCCCTCCCTCTCCTTCTTCCTCCCTCCCTCCCTCTCCTTCTTCCTCCCTCCCTCCCTCTCCTTCTTTCTCCCTCCCTCCCTCTCCTTCCTCCCTCCCTCCCTCCCTCTCCTTCTTCCTCCCTCCCTCCCTCTCCTTCTTTCTCCCTCCCTCCCTCTCCTTCCTTCCTCCCTCTCCTTCTTCCTCCATCCCTCTCCTTCCTCCCTCCCTCTCCTCCCTCCCTCCCTCCCTCCCTCTCCTTCTTCCTCCCTCCCTCCCTCTCCTTCTTCCTCCCTCCCTCCCTCTCCTTCTTCCTCCCTTCCTCCCTCTCCTTCCTCTAGCCCTCTCCTTCTTCCTCCCTCCCTCTCCTTCCTCCCTCCCTCTCCTTCCTACCCTCTCTCTCCTTCCTCCCTCCCTCTCCTTCTTCCTCCCTCTCCTTCTTCCTCCATCCCTCCCTCTCCTTCTTCTTCCCTCCCTCCCTCTCCTTCTTCCTCCCTCCCTCTCCTTCTTCCTCCCTCCCTCCCTCTCTTTCTTCCTCCCTCCCTCCCTCTCCTTCTTCCTCCCTCCCTCCCTCTCCTTCTTCCCCCCTCCCTCCCTCTCCTTCTTCCTCCCTCCCTCCCTCTCCTTCCTCCCTCCCTCCCTCTCCTTCCTCCCTCCCTCCCTCTCCTTCTTCCTCCCTCCTTCCCTCTCCTTCTTCCTCCCTCCCTCCCTCTCCTTCCTCCCTCCCTCTCCTTCTTCCTCCATCCCTCTCCTTCCTCCCTCCCTCTCCTTCCTCCCTCCCTCCCTCTCCTTCTTCCTCCCTCCCTCCTTCTCCTTCCTCCCTCCCTCTCCTTCTTCCTCCATCCCTCTCCTTCCTCCCTCCCTCTCCTTCCTCCCTCCCTCCCTCTCCTTCTTCCACCCTCCCTCCCTCTCCTTCTTCCTCCTTCCCTCCCTCTCCTTCTTCTTCCCTTCCTCCCTCTCCTTCCTCTAGCCCTCTCCTTCTTCCTCCCTCCCTCTCCTTCCTCCCTCCCTCTCCTTCCTACCCTCTCTCTCCTTCCTCCCTCCCTCTCCTTCTTCCTCCCTCTCCTTCTTCCTCCATTCCTCCCTCTCCTTCTTCTTCCCTCCCTCCCTCTCCTTCTTCCTCCCTCCCTCTCCTTCTTCCTCCCTCCCTCCCTCTCCTTCTTCCTCCCTCCCTCCCTCTCCTTCTTCCTCCCTCCCTCCCTCTCCTTCTTCCTCCCTCCCTCCCTCTCCTTCTTCCTCCCTCCCTCCCTCTCCTTCCTCTAGCCCTCTCCTTCTTCCTCCCTCCCTCTCCTTCCTCCCTCCCTCTCCTTCTTCCTCCCTCCCTCCCTCTCCTTCCTCTAGCCCTCTCCTTCTTCCTCCCTCCCTCTCCTTCCTCCCTCCCTCTCCTTCTTCCTCCCTCCCTCTCCTTCCTCTAGCCCTCTCCTTCTTCCTCCCTCCCTCTCCTTCCTCTTCCCTGTCTCCATTCCTACCGTCATATCAGCCTCCACACCTGCCACCTTTCCAGGCTCTCTTCTCTGCAAGACTCTCATTTTTCCCTCGATCAGTATCGTCTACATTGTTAAAACTCGTTTTTTTCCCATCGTGATTTCCCTTATCTTCTCGGAAGTAACGTAAAATGCCTCACTCTGCTTGCATTAAATATATTGTCTGAGTATTGAGATTTTTTGAAATTTTATCTTTGAGTGTGTGTGAGTTGTAAGCTTGTCATCACTCTGGTTTTGCACTCTTCACTCTACATTCCTCACACTTAGTCCTAACCCTCTACACCTCGATTGGAGTCCCCCTAACACCCCTACCCCTAACTTCTCAACCTCAACCCTCAGAACTCGCCCAGACACCTCATCCTAAACCCCTTATATCTCGCCCTGATTCCTAACACCACTTGTTGATTCCCTACCTGTCCTGACCTGACCCTTCTCGATTCACCCTGGACAATCGCACCTCGCCTTCACTCGTATAGCCTCCCCATCCCCCACAATACATCATACAATCCTTCAATCCCCATGTCCTAATACACGTCAAAATCAACTCAACAACAGTTACACATCCCCCCCCGTATCCTACACTCCTTACCATCACATATATTCCCAACTCATCCTAAACCTTGATACTCTGCCACCTCATCTTAACCCTTCACACCCTACCTGCTACTCCTCACCCCCCAGCACAAGACCTTCCCCCCCTCTCTCTCTCTCTCCCATCACTCCTTCAGTGACCAACACCCTAGCACCGTATTGGGTTAACCGAAGAGGCATGAGAGGATTTCATGGTGAGGAAGCAGCAGGCTCATTCCACCCGTGTTATCATGCCTCTCCAGCCGTCTTCCTCACGCCGCAAGTGGTCGGCAGGATGACAGATATTAACACCTCGATAGAAAGGGGGCAAAGAAAAATAACAGAGGGAATTGCTTATAGCAGAGAAAATGAAGTGAATCCCCCGGATGGGTGAATTTCCAGCATGTGATAAAGTGAGAGGGAATTAGATTTGGTTAGAGGAAGTTCATGAGTTTTGTGATTTAATTTTTTGTTTTTTTTGTAGATTTTGTGAGCTCAATTCTTTGGTTTGTGTAGAGGGAATTAAATACGTTTTTGTTATTTTCAACATTTTTATGATTATTATTATTATTATTATTATTATTATTATTATTATTATTATTATTATTATTATTATTATTATATCAGGGGAATTTTGTGAATGTAAATGGTTCATCAATTCATGGATTTTGTTTTAAGAAAATAACTAATATTATTTTTGAAGGAGAATTAGATTTGCAGGTTTTGTGAGAGAAGAATTTAATTTAAGGACTTAATACATAGATAATTCTGTTTGTGAGTTTTATGAAATTTTTTCTCTATATGTAGATTTTTTAGTAAGGGGAAATTACATAATTCAATGTTCGGATTTTGTAAACGAATTAGTTTTTTTCTTCTAGGAGGGAACTAGATTTGTGTGTTGTAGGGAGATAATTGAATATGTGGGGTTTGTGAGAGAGATACTTGTTTTGTGAGTTTTGTGAGAGGAGAATTTGACTTATGGGTTTTATGAGGTAGGCATTGTTTAATTTATTAATTGTGTGATGTGTTATTAAACTTATAAATATTATTAAAAGAGAGATAATGGATTAGTTTTAAAGGTTTTACGAAAATGGTAATTTGTGTGTGTGTGTGTGTGTGTGTGTGTGTGTGTGTGTGTGTGTGTGTGTGTGTGTGTGTGTGTGTGTGTGTGTGTGTGTGTGTTAAAGGAAAAAAACTAAAACAGTCAGTAAAGTGAAAAAAGTGAGCCAAAACTATGAAAGTAAAATATAAAAAAAACAAGCAGTAAAACATGTGTGTGTTAAATGGAAAGATAAAACTATAAACCCGAAAAAAACACAAACACAAGCAGTGAGACGAGAATCCCATCGCGAGGGGACGGACCGGAACGAGGGGAAAACAAAAGGGTCCCCCGACTATCACCTTTTGGCCAATATCCGTGATCGAGAGGGGGAAACAGCCATGATCCAAAGAGGGGAGTGAAACCGAGAGAGAGGAGGTAAAAATTGAGAGAGAGAGAGAGAGAGAGAGAGAGAGAGAGAGAGAGAGAGAGAGAGAGAGAGAGAGAGAGAGACCTAAATTCAGACAGAATGAGAAACAAAAATTGAATGCATACATACATCATACATAATTAGAACCCCTTCTCCTCTCAAAAATAAAAAACCCGAACCAAGTTCAACAGTTGTCAATGTCGTGATATATCTGACAGGACAGTCAACCTTAGGCCGGCCTGTTAGTTACCTGACTGACGGACGGCTTGACTGACTTTCTGACAGCCTAGATGGCTGACTGTCAAGGCTCGGGCACCAGCAGCAGCATCACAGGCGAGGTAGTGACCCCGGGCGAGCCAACCAGCACCGACACCACCAGCTATCACCTCTCCCCAGTCCTGTGTTAACCTACTCGACCGAGAACCTGTTGTTGGCTAGATCTGTCTGTTATGGTCGAACCCGGGGACCTGCCACCCCTCTGACGGGGGATAAGGGGAAAAGGGGTTTTGGGGTACGGTGGGGGTAGGGGTGATAGGGGAGAGAAAGAGGGAAAAAGTGACAACCTTGGGAGAGTGACATTTTGGTTATAATGAGAGCCTGGAAAGAGTTACAGCCAGCGGGGTTTGAAAGCCCGGGTGGAATCAGAGCCTCTGTGGGAGTGGAGATGTTAGGAGTAACAGTTTGGGGCAAATAATAGCTTGTAATAATTGAAATCTTGGAGAGTGATGACAACTACGACCACTATTGTCATGATTACCATCTCTAAGGACCACTTTACCACCTCTTTTGCAACCATTTAACTATTTCCACAATTGCCAGCAATATTGCCACAATTACCACCACTATTGCCATCATGACCACCTTTACAGACCATATTGGCATCGCTATTGACACTATTACAGCCACTATTGTCCCCCTGTATCATCCCCCACCTATGCTAGGCGACGGGGCAGAGTGACCTAGTCTTTCATGTTGTACCTGTTAGGCTAGCTCTACCACCACCACAACAACCACAATCACCAATACCTCAGTCATCGTAACCACCATCATCACAACCACACCCACCACAAACACCAGCACCACAATGACATCAACCCCAACCACCACCACAATGACATTAACTACAACCACCACCACAATCACTCACCATCACCATTACCACCACCATCACTGCAACATCCATAAGCCCCACCACCATCACCAAAAGCACCGCTAACCACAATCACCACAACAATCACAACCACCACCCACGTGCTCAGCAGCAGCTTGCATTTATATTATCTCGCAATTGCAATTATCAAGATAATTGCAATTGATCATCAACACCAACCTGACAGCCTGTCCAACGAGTGACAGTTACCAGTCCGGCCTGGGGACAGACTGCAGTCTCCTTCCGCTATACCTAAGACAGTTATAAGGACTATAAGGTATGGTAAAAATGAGGAGAAAGCACTAAGCCAGTACGACTCTGTTGCACTTATAAGGAATACGAGAAGCTGTGGATAAGACAGAAGGAAAAAAAACCGGTGCCCAACCACTTGGGCCATCGGGGATCGAATACAGACCTGCAAAAAGCTGGGCCCTCGCAGTACCGACCATTGCAATTTTTTATGAAAAAACAAAATAATATATTTTCTTTGGGATATCATTAAGTTTTTGGCTACAATATGTAAAAGAAAGAGACACAGGGCTTCTCTATGTCGTTGATATTTCTATTTGGTATTGATTGGTAGATTGTATCACTGTAGATTCTAAAATGACATTCAAAGCAAATAAATATCTGAAGGAGAAAGCAAAATCACGACTGAATATAATGAGAGCAATCACAGGGCCTCGTCTAGGAGCGGGACACAAAGTCATAAGAATGTTTTACATACACACTGTTCGTTCCCCCTAGTTGATTATGCAGCGCCTGCCTTACTCACTCCTTCTCCTGGCCAGTGGGCAAACGTTGAGGTTATTCTAAATGATGCAATGCGAGTCATAACAGGAGCTCCGAGATGGACTAAAATACTAAACCTAAGACTAGAAACCAAGCTACCATCGATTGAAATAATGGTAAAAGGGAATGCTGCATGCATGCTGACCAAGATATTGACTAGACCTAGAATCAGTTCACTTAAAGATAATATCACTGGAGCACTAACTCTGGACAGAAGAGCCTCCAATAGCAACAGGTAGACCCATTGTGAGATAAACACCATTAATGCATTCGATATAACAAACACAGTCACTAAGAAGCGTGTCGACGAAATACATGCAGACTTTGTTATGCAAGCCCCTTGGGAATCGCTGCCAGCAGACGTGGTTATGGTTCTTGAAGAAAAAAAGAACCAGACTAATCCTTATCTGCTACGTAATATTGCACAGATGCATATAAGAGCAAACTTGGCATCCGACAGCTTCATATACTTCACAGATGGATCAGTAGACCAGCTGGAACAAGAAACCAGGCCTGTAGTTAAAGCAGAAAACTGTAAATAGTTGGAGACTCACAAATAGGTGTTCAACTTTACAAACAGAGATGTTAGCCATTCAAAAGGCTTTGGAACATGCTCTTGCTGAACACCGACAGCATGTTATCATACATACAGATTCGAGAACTGCCATTGAAATCTTACAACAAGAACACATATGTGATAACATCCATCTGATCACAAATGTCATATCATTAATGCAAACACTCAAACGACAAGGCCGACGGGTACTTATCAACTGGGTGCCAAGTCATGTGGGAATAATAGGAAATGACATTGCAGACGAAGCTGCAAAACTTGCAACTAAGAGAAGAAATGTAGACATTTACATACACAGAGTCTATCACATATTAACAAAGTAATTAGAAACAGAGCAATGCAAAAGATGTACAGTAACCACAAGACAGCAGTTGCAACATCAGGATCTGCGGGTTGGTACAAAAATTCAACCAACTACGAACCACTTAGTTTGATGAAAGGGAGCAGTAGAACAACATAAGTACACTTACATCGCATCAGGCTTGGATGCCCATGTGCATGGGAAATAGGCTTACAGGTTCCGGAAGATGAGAGGAAATGTCAACACTGTGGAGACATGCTCGACAGACCACTGGAACATTATCTAACACAGTGCACAGTTACAAACCCATTAAGATTTCAACTTAGATTCAACAGAGCAGAAGTTGTTAAACACATGGGACAAAACCTTACTGAAGCGACCATACGAGTCTTAAATACTCATACTCCGCCCAAGGGCCAGCCAGAGGCTCAGAGCCCGCGCAGGAATATACTGCAAAAAATAAGTATCGTACTGTATCGGTCCGATACAGACTGTATCGATCCGATACAGACTGTATCGGTCCGATACAGACTGTATCGCATAGTAATGGCTCCCACTGAACTCTGGCACCACTGAGCAGCAAAAAATTAAATACATATAATCCCAAAGGGGTTAAACAAGGGCCATCAGAGTCACGTGATCAATCATAACGTGTCAAGGGCTCCACTAATGTCCCGCGCGTGTGATGGTGTTGACGCCAGCCCCGTGGCTCATCCGCGTGCAAGCGTACGCACACGCACGCGGGCTTTAGCGACACTCACATACGCACACGCACACGGGCGATCATCCGCGGTCTCATACCCACTCGCGCACACGGGCTATTGACGCTCATAAACATACACACACGCACACACGCACACACACACACACACACACACACACACACACACACACACACACACACACACACACACACACACACACACACACACACACACACACACACACACACCTACTCAGAACTCGGCAAACACGTGCTTAACAAGAGTCACATACGCACACATGACTCAACGCCAGTCACATACGGAACACTGGCCCACAGACGTACCAATCACATGGCAAAACTGGAACACAAGCATACCAATCACATACACAAGACTGGAACACAAGCGTACCAATCACCTACGCCAAACACACACACACACACACATACACACAAGCGGAACACTCTCAATCATCGTTAGATCTGTGGTATACCAAAAACCCCAAACAATATTGGGCTTTTTTTCTTTAAAAAAAATTCTCTCACAATGCATACTGTAAAAATCTCCTCGCGATATCGACAAGGGTTAACGGTGGAATTCGATACTTTTTTATAGGTGTTCTGATCCTTTCTAAAGTTTTTAATCCTTTAAGCCATTAGCCCTTCAATCACTTGTAATGGACGGCACATTAGCACTTACTGGGCCGCGTCCGAAGCCACGGACAGACACGGAAACACTCCACGGTTCAGCTGGTACATTGCTCAGTTCATTTATCTTTGAATATTAGTATGTTGAAAGATTTATATTTGAGCTCAACCAATACGCCCCCACGTTCGTGGAAACATGAGCACAGATAGATAAATAGAGAGAGAGAGAGAGAGAGAGAGAGAGAGAGAGAGAGAGAGAGAGAGAGAGAGAGAGAGAGAGAGAGAGAGAGAGAGAGAGAGAGAGAGAGAGAGAGACAGAGAGAGAGAGACAGAGACACAGAGAGTGGAGAATAGGAGACTAGAGGTTCTTTGGGATATCAAACCAAATGTGGGTATGTGGTGGGTATGTGGGCCTGCGGGCCGCTCCAAGCAACAGCCTGGTGGACCAAACTCTCACAAGTCAAGCCTGGCCTCAGGCCGGGCTTGGGGAGTAGAAGAACTCCCAGAACCCCATCAACCAGGTATCAACCAGGTAAATACTATTATGAGATGAACAGCAACAGGTGAGGCAGATCTCCTATGCCAGGTGAGTACGAAGGGCTCACCATTAGCCTGTGCTCCTTGCAACTTTTTATTCCCAGTAGCTGAACAGCAACAGGTGGTTGGGAACACCCACTCACCTGATCGCCCTTATGGCGATACAATCACATGTTATTTGTTGACAACAATTTCCCCTCGTTCTTGTCCTTCATGCAAACACCTTCCCCCAGACCTCAGAGTCTTCTCTTCTGCAACTGTGAATTATTCAACCTTGTTTCTCTTCACTATTTGTCTTCACATTTCAGTAGTTCGCAGATAGTGTTATCTGGAGGGAAATGGGGAAGGTGTTATCTGAAGGGAAGATTTGGAGGGTGTTATGTGAAGGGAAGATGGGAAGGGTGTTATCTGGAGGGAAGCTGGGGAGGGTGTTATCTAAAGGGAAGCTGGGGAGGGTGTTATCTGAAGGGAAGATGGGGAGGGTGTTATCTGAAGGGAAGATGGGGAGGGTGTTATCTGAAGGTAAGCTGGGGAGGGTGTTATCTGGAGGGAAGCTGGGGAGGGTGTTATCTGAAGGGAAGATGGGGAGGGTGTTATCTGAAGGGAAGCTGGGGAGGCTGTTATCTAAAAGGAAGCTGGGGAGTGTGTTATCTGGAGGGAAGATGGGAGGAGTGTTATTTGGGGGAAAGACTGGGAGGGGTGTTATCTGGAGGAAAGACTGGGAGAGTGTTATCTGGGGGAAGACTGGGAGGGGTGTTATCTGGAGGGGGTTGACAGGCAGAGGATATAGCCAGGGTGGGGTTGGCCGGCAGGGGATGGATCGCCCCCAGAGTTTTGTTGACGACCTGACTGGTTGTGAGGATTAATTATGTCATTAGCGCGACTGTCGCGTGCCTTAAGGGTGGAAGGGGAGGTGGGGGAGACGAGTGGGGGAAGGGAGGAAGAGTGGGGAAGGCGTAGAGGCTTTGTTGGGAGAGGGTTAGAGAAATGTGGGAAGGGAGGAGCGTTTGGGAGTTTTGGTGGGTGTGGGGAGTGGTTTTGTGGGAAGGGAGTAAGGGGGGGGCTGGAATGGGAAGGGGTGTTGGTGGAAGGGAGGGGAGGTTGGGTAGGACGGATGTGTGGGAGAGGGGTGGGAGTTTGAGACTGTGGTAGGGGAGGAGTATAAGAAGGGTGAAGGATGGATTAGAGTGGATTGAAAGGATGTGGATAGGTGATGGGACTATCAACTCCTGAACATAAACCACTCAACATCAGACTACAAGTGCAAGCCACAAGGGTGTGGAACACGATCTAAAACTTAAGAAGTCCCATTGCTAGAAAGACTACCTCAAGATGAGACGACCCGCCTCCACAGCTGGTGGGCCAAGAGCCTCGATCTACCCAACAGAACCCAATCCCTACAATACATAATTCTTGGGTGAAATACTAAACAGAAATTTACCCTATTAATAAAAATTAACTTTATTAATAATAATAATAACTGTCCCTTAAACAGAACATCAAGACATATTCGCAAGCATCTGAGTGAGAATATATCAATGTTACACAGTATTCATCTACAGACATTAATATACATTAATAAATGCTGAAATACATGTGATTCCCGTATGCAGATATGAAGCCCGTTCCTCTAACATTTGCCAAGTGAAAATCATTATGTATCTCTCGCCTACGCTCTAGAGAATATTGGTTTTGATATTTTAAGCGTTCAGGACAATTTCAATGTTTTATTGAGTGTATTCGGCCACCAAAAAATCTCTGCACGTTCATCAGATAAGCAAATTCTCCAGCATTGAATACGGTTATTAGTGAGCAACAATATTCCACAATATACCAGCTCTAGTATTGGCATCTCTTGTTTGAAAAGTTCTTGCTATCCAGTATGTCGTTTATCTTGCATTTATGACAACTATTTAGAGCGTTCTTTAAAAGCAAAGACTTCCGACATGATTACTCTGAAATCTTACATATTGCTTCTTCTTGATATTGTGTAATTTGAGTGCGTTTTATATGTAATTTCCGTATTGATTTTTTTTCCATAACTCTGGAACTTGTCTTCGTTTAACATGTTGTTTTCAGTGGCCTTTTCGATGAATTAATTTGTATCAGTTTGAAAGTTTGCTGTGCCCTCTATATTGTCTATTCTCATAATAATTCTAGTGTCATCAGTAAAGGATGATACGGTACAATAGTTTATGTCCTTGTCTATATTCTACATGAGAATGAGAAAAAGTACTGGTGCAAGCATAGTACTCTGGCGGATTTTTACTTTGGATAATTCGGATTTTACTGTGTTAACTATTACTCTCTGGATTCCATTTGTTAGGTAGTTTCCTCTGAATAACTACTCATATGTTAAAAAGTCCGGTGGAGCTCATGGGAGGCAGGGCGATGCAAACTGACCACTAGTCATGTGTCTCTTCAAAATGTCACAAATTCTTCCTAAAGTTTCCAGTGAATCCACTAAACTTGTTGATTTCTTTTAATATATCGTTTATTGCACATTTCAGCAACGTTAATCTGCCAATTACATTAATTAACATTATATCAAAATTCTCGGTTACAAATTATGTTTTCGGTTTTGTAGCCGGGGGAGGAGGAGGCTTGTAGACAAGTCCTTGGGTACAGATATTTTTGCTCTACAGATCACGTTATCTGTGCACAAGATTGCTTTGAAACGTGAAAAGCCACTTCCTCTTGTTTGAAAAATAGCAGCAGAGCTCCATCAGATTGTGAGCCGAGACACATAAGAATCTGAGCTTATGATAAAACATTTAGATACAGTTCAAGCACAATGGTGCTTCTTCCACTGGATGACTATTTCTGGAGGTATTCGTCTCTGCAGCAGTTTCAATTTAGAATGATATTCTGAATATTAGTATGAAATTTTGTTTATAAAAATTTGTGAACAACGATATGTATCATGCAACATATGGAATCCAAAGAAACAATGATTAAACATAGAAATGACACAAAGAAATTACTTTGAGGGAAGTGCTTGTTCTATAACTGTTGGCTGTTTGGGTCTTTTAGAGAAAAAGTTAATACTTATTTTCATCTAGATGACGGAATATTTATTTTGCATTGTATTCAGTATTGTATTATATTCCATTTCTTCCATGTTTTCTATATTCAAATTTCATCAACGTATTTTGGGACTTTGTGCGTACGTTATCAAATTACGTAATGAACTATATATTCCCAAAATGGTTTCATATTTTGCAAATTGCAAACTAAGCCACTGTTGAGGGAATTCTTGTTTCTGACCGACACAAACATTCGGTTCCTAATTGCAATGTATAATGAATAAAAACTGTACAATGAAAAAATAAAATATGAATAAACATAATCAATATGTTTAGTTAGGTTGCGTGTTTCGTATGAGCGGACTACTAAAAAAAAAAAATTCAGGTCACCAGGGGCCAGATTCACGAAAGCACTTACGAACCTGTACATCTTTTCTCAATCTTTGGCGGCTTTGTTTACAATTATTAAACAGTTAATGAGCTCCGAAGCACCAGGAGGCTGTTTATAACAATAACAACAGTTGATTGGCAACTTTTCATGCTTGTAAACTGTTTAATAAATGTAACCAAAGCCGTCAAAGATTGAGGAAAGATGTACACATTCGTAAGTGCTTGCGTAAGTGCTTTCGTGAATCTGGCCCCAGGGTACTGGGTTCGTCGTCAGACCCGTCCTCAGATCAAGTCTATTCCATCCAGCGGTCGACCTCAAAAATGCATTCGTCAGTTTTACCGTGCAATTCATACAAAGCAGGTAGTTTCTCAAATTAAAATTAAAATTGGTATATATTAGCATACTGTGCATATTTAGGCATTGGTTTGGTCAAGTGTTTAGGTTCTGTTGGCGATTATTTCTAGTACGTGGATGTAGCATTTCAAACCCGTTCTCACACTCGGCTGTTTAAAGCAGCGGCCGTCCTCCCCAGACGCATTCATCAATTTTAGCATACTGTATCAAAAATTGGTTTGTTCGCATAAATAAATTAATATTATTATATATAAACATTCTATGTATAGGTAAGCGTAGGTTATGTTAGGTGTTTAGGTTCTGTTGGCGATTATATGTATTTGTAGTACGTGGGTGAAGCATTTACAGAGTTGTGATTCGAACAAAATTCGTCATTGAAGCACTTCTTCCGGAAGTGTTCGAACCTCATCAGTTGTGAGTCGTGTGTAAACCGTTTTTCATTCATAAACAGCTAGGTGGTTTGGTTACTAGATTAACGAGTGTTTAACCTTAGTTAATGGGGACGAGTTGATGCTCGTTAATCTATCTGCCAAACCCCGTTTATGAATGAACAAGGTTTACGCCCGGCTCACAACAGATGACGTTCGAACAATTCTCGAACAGTGCATCGACGACTACCTCTGCTTGAATCGCAACCTTGTAAATGTTTCACCAACGTACTAAAAATACCAGCTCGTCCTCCAAACAAAGACCCAAAAGTGATTCCATGCACCCGCCAAACCCCCTGTTTACGAATGAAAAACGGTTTACACACGACTCACAACTGATGAGGTTCGAAAACTTCCGGAACAAGTGTTTCACTGACGAATTTTGTTCGAACAACAACGCTGTAAATGCTTCACCCACGTACTACATATACAAATAATCGCCAATAGATCCTAAACACCTAACTTAACCAGTGCCTAAATATGTTCAATATGGTAATATATAATAATATTAATTTATATTTGAGAAAATTCCTGTTTTGAATGAACAGCATGTTAACATTTATGAATGGATCTTTGGGGTCGACCGCTGGATGGAATGGACTTGGTCTGAGGACGGGTTGCAAAATACAAATAATCGCCAAACAGAATTATACACCTAACCTACGCTTAACTATTCATAAAAAAATAATGAATAATAATATTAATTTATGTATAATAGCATACCTATTTAAATACACATTACGTTAAAACTTAGGAATGTGTCTTGGAGGACGGTCGTTGCTTTAACGAGCTTGGCCTCATGACAGGTAAGGGTCATTAAGGTGCTAACTATTGCTCGGAAAGAGTGTTTTGTGATGTGTGACGATAACGTTTAAAGTATTCCTTGGGAAATCAACATTCGTGAGTGAAATTTAATGGATGTTATGATAGTGACTGTGATTAGCAATGAGGATTAATCAAGAAACGAGGAAAGAAACCCCGCTTCTTCTGTACGCGGCTCTCATAGGCAGAGTTGGGTCAACCGCTCGCTCTTATCCGCACTAGACGAGGACCCCCATACCCGTCTTCCTTCAAGGTGTGTAACCCCTTGATCTCGTCCCTAGATTAACAACAACAACCCCTTTATATCCCCCCTAGATTAACAACAACAACCCCCTTGATCCTTTAGTGTAACATTCACCTGAGTCGCGTTTAAATAACATATATATATATTGGATTAAAATGTGATGGCATTATATATGAAGTACGTGGAGATTATAATATATAAAGGAATTTCACTAATATAAATATTTCGTTTTCATACCATGACAGGTAAGGAAGTTAAACACGTCGTGGGACAGAGATCCACCAATACTGAGGTACGTTCCTTTTTCCTTCTGTTTTCACGGCAATGTTTCAGACCTCCAGCAAACCCAGGGTGTGCGCGTTCATAATTTTCGGGCGTCAATGGGAGCCGTTGCTTTACTGTCACCGTTGTTAATTTTCGGGCGTATTGGCATTTTTATTTGGAGAATTGTATGTGTGCAGCAACAGTCTCTGGAATTTTGTAGTTTACTACAACGCTGTTTTCCTGGAGGGTCACAGATATTGTTGGCTATATTATGATGTCCAGTAATTATTCACAAGATAAGAAAAGTGTCGGTCGGATAACAGTCAGTTCATGGACTGAGCAGTCCCGTGCATAAGGAGTGTTGTTAAGTACAATTAGGAAAGTTTGCGATATCGAGGAGGACCGTCCGAGTGATAAAGTCAGCAGAGATATCGTATGTAATAAGTTTAAGCCTAAGTTGTATCCGAGTTTAGGTCTAAAAGACCTAAGGGGGCTTCCAACAGCCCGTCCTCCTACAAATTACGTCGATTTTCGCTCGTATGTACTACGGCCAAAAGTCACCGTATTGGAATTTTCAACCAAATTAACCTATTGGAGAACCTGTACTTAAATAAACAGGCGATAATCTTTTATCAACTTCTTCTGCAAAATGTTTGGGAACATTATTACATTAAAACAAATTTTAGTCTGTGACTTTTGCTGCTGCCAACGATGGCTCACCGGCTTCTTTATTTCCAGCTTTAGTATTCAATATTTTATTGATTCTACTCGCTGGCAAATTCTTAATGCATTAAAGACTTTGTTGTTCTTTTTGGGGAAACTGTCAAATGGTAATGGAGTACATTCTAACACTAATTCTTTAATAAATTGTATACCGTTCGTCTTTAGACATTAAAAGCTTAAATATCAGTATGTGTCATTGGGGATAGTTGGAGCTTTGACGAGCATAGCCCGGGGATGGGTTAAGGACATCGGGTTACAGGCATGAACCCCGGGTCATGAGCCCCGGGTCATGAACCCCGGGTCTCGGGTTCTTCCCTCGCTAGTCAATCATGATCCACCTCCCCCCCCTCCCCCTTTGGAATTTTTTGGGATAATCTGGGTTTGCGACGTCAGTAGTCACGTGACCTGGCGTTGGTCGTGCTATTTATCGGGCCAATGCTTGGGGGTTAGAGGGGGTTAATGGGGTTAACCCCCAAAGGGAAACTCTGGTTTCCCTTTGGGGGTTAGAGTGGGGTGGGGGGGGGGGTGTTCTTATGGTTGGGGAGGGGATGTGTTGTGGGGAAGGGGAAATGCGTATAGTGCAGAAAGTAGGGGAAGTGGTGGTTCCTCATTCTTCCCTAGTCTCCCTTTCCTCCCTCTTCCTCTTTTCCTACCATTTTCCCCCATTCTTCCCTCTTTCCCCATTTCTTCTTAATTCCAAACTCATACTATGGATCTTTGTATCGAAATCTGTGAACTTTATAATTTACAGTTTATAAGATACAAATTCTTTTTTATATTGGTATGGTTCGTAATCTGAACTGTTCACAAGCACTGAATGAACAACACAAAATCTGAACATTGCAGCGACCGTCCTTGGAAACTCCAATCCAAGACTATTGGATTGTCGCTCCAATAGTCTTGGAGCGACCATCCCTGGAAACTGCTATGTCGTCCCATCCCCACTGAGCGGTGCACGTTACTAACGACTGATGCGTTGAATGACTTTAAGCTCAGTGAATAGCGATATGAGGATGTTACAGTAATGTATATGAAATGTCTATGAAGTTGAAAAGAAATTCAGGTCATTTTTTTCTAACATGTAACAAAAAGGTCATCGTCGCTCAAACAAATTTCTAATTCTAATTCAAGCAAATTCTATTTTTCTTGAATTAAAATTTTAATTCAATTTCTAATTCAAACAACTTTGTTCCATACGGTAGGTGTAATATTGTTCAGTATAGCTTAAGATGAATACAAAGTTTCCTACACATCGCACTTGAAAATTTACAACGTAATATAACCCATACGGCGTGAGAAATACGGTTCATCTTGGCCTGAATGAGCATTCAACACATCAAGGATCTTACACAAGAAATCTAATCCCTACAACGAGGGGCAGGAAGAGTTATTTTACCGCTTTTATAGCTCGCCCAAGAATATACCCACCAAAAGAATGCTCTAACCTTTGTAGCAGGAGCAATAAGGTTCAAAATTGCGTAAGCTGGTTCTTTTGATGCGCATCCTATTCGGTGACTGGGATGATCCTGTTTGATGTTTTCACAGGAAGTGTGGCGGCAGGTCACTAAGTTGGTGTGGCGGGGGTCACTAAGCTGGTGTGGTGGGGGTCACTAAGCTGGTGTGGCGGGGGTCACTAAGCTTGTTAATTTATGTTTGTATTAAGCGGGATTTGCACCCAGCAATTTAATGGCTGCGAAGGGTGGTGGTGAAGGATGTACCATGGGAGTGGAGCTACCATCGTGGTTACACGGTAGATCGCTGGTGGCGGTGGAGCAATGATGGTGAAGGAATGCTGGCGTAGTGATGGTGGAGGGAGGCGATGAGTCACAGTAACGTGGCTGAAGTATGTTGACCAGACCACACACTAGAAGTTGAAGGGACGACGACGTTTCGGTCCGTCCTGGACCATTCTCCAGTCGATTGTGAGAATGGAGAATCGACTGGAGAATGGTCCAGGACGGACCGAAACGTCGTCGTCCCTTCAACTTCTAGTGTGTGGTCTGGTCAACATGGTGGAGGGATAATTGTGGCCGATCGTGGCACGGGAGTAATATTTGTCAAGGGTTGGGTGATCATGTCATGGTTCGTTCAGCAAAAAGAATTTTGAGACATTGTGTGTGTAATCGTTGTGATAAGATAAGTTGTTGTGTCATGTGATAAGTCATCAATTCATCAATGTGTCATGTTAGAGAACTGACGGAGAGATTTTTGACAATTCAAGACTAAAACGAAACCAACGTTTGAATCTGTAAAGCAAAAAGATCTAGTTGACCAAACGCCAAGCTTGTAATCGGAGGAACACACTAACTTAAATACATCACCAGTTGATTGACAGTTGAGAGGCGGGACCAAAGAGCCAGAGCTCAACCCCCGCAAACACAAATAGGTGAATACAAATGAGTACATCAACAGCATACACGAAATTGGTGAATATTAGCTTAGCTTTGCTCATAAATATGAGATGTTTAGATTCCGGAAAAACCTAAATAAGTTCTGGTTTGGAAGTAAGTGTTGATTTGTGGAACAAGTTACCGGGAAACATAATAACCGAGAAATTGCTGAATTGCTTGAAGCGCAGGTTAATCCTCCATAAGAATGAGTTTGTGTGGATATATATATAAACTGCCTCATATGGGCCAATAGGCGTTCTGTAGTTTCCGTTATTCATATATTATTATGTTCACACGTGGCCCAGGAGGCATTCCATAGACGGTGTACACTATCTGTGTGACCATTACTTGAATAATTTGCTCAATGTTGAATTCCTACCTAAAAGGAAGAGCAAAACTATGGAAGGTTCAAGGGATTGCTTCAAGACTGATCCAAAATAAGAGTCGAGGGCTGAGGAGAGGCATTGAGTCCAGTAGTGTACTTGACCAAGTGGTTATGTAGGATGCTAATGTAGATGCTGATGATTCTTTAATCATCAGTAGAGATATGATTCTGATGTAAAAAATAGATATGGTATGGAAATATTTCATTCCTTAGGGCTTAGATAATATTATGGATATGGTGAGTGGAATTTTCCACACCTGTGTCGTGTTGGTCTTTTTGAGCCCGTGTGTCGTGTTGGTCATTTTGAGCCCGTGTGTCGTGTTGGTCATTTTGAGCCCGTGTGTCGTGTTGGTCATTTTGAGCCCGTGTGTCGTGTTGGTCATTTTGAGCCCGTGTGTCGTGTTGGTCATTTTGAGCCCGTGTGTCGTGTTGGTCATTTTGAGCCCGTGTGTCGTGTTGGTCATTTTGAGCCCGTGTGTCGTGTTGGTCATTTTGAGCCCGTGTGTCGTGTTGGTCATTTTGAGCCCGTGTGTTGTGCTGGTCATTTTGAGCCCGTGTGTCGTGCTGGTCATTTTGAGCCCGTGTGTCGTGTTGGTCATTTTGAGCCCGTGTGTCGTGTTGGTCATTTTGAGCCCGTGTGTCTTGCTGGTCATTTTGAGCCCGTGTCTTGCTGGTCATTTTGAGCCCGTGTCGTGTTGGTCATTTTGAGCCTGTGTCGTGTTGGTCATTTTGAGCCCGTGTGTCGTGCTGGTCATTTTGAGCCCGTGTGTCGTGCTGGTCATTTTGAGCCCGTGTGTCGTGCTGGTCATTTTGAGCCCGTGTGTCGTGCTGGTCATTTTGAGCCCGTGTGTCGTGCTGGTCATTTTGAGCCCGTGTCGTGTTGGTCATTTTGAGCCCGTGTCGTGTTGGTCATTTTGAGCCCGTGTCGTGTTGGTCATTTTGAGCCCCTGTCGTGTTGGTCATTTTGAGCCCGTGTCGTGTTGGTCATTTTGAGCCCGTGTGTCGTGTTGGTCATTTTGAGCCCGTGTGTCGTGTTGGTCATTTTGAGCCCGTGTGTCGTGTTGGTCATTTTGAGCCCGTGTGTCGTGTTGGTCATTTTGAGCCCGTGTGTCTTGCTGGTCATTTTGAGCCCGTGTGTCTTGCTGGTCATTTTGAGCCCGTGTGTCTTGCTGGTCATTTTGAGCCCGTGTGTCGTGCTGGTCATTTTGAGCCCGTGTCGTGTTGGTCATTTTGAGCCTGTGTGTCGTGCTGGTCATTTTGAGCCCGTGTGTCGTGCTGGTCATTTTGAGCCCGTGTCGTGCTGGTCATTTTGAGCCCGTGTCGTGTTGGTCATTTTGAGCCCGTGTCGTGTTGGTCATTTTGAGCCCCTGTCGTGTTGGTCATTTTGAGCCCGTGTCGTGTTGGTCTTCCATGCTGTGTCATCCTCACTGCGTCTCCTGACAGCCGTCCACACCCACAATATCCCCGCCCCCTCATCCCGTCAGCTCTCCCAGCCCTCACTCATAACCAATATGGGAATTTCTCCCTCACTGAAATATTCAAAACTTTATGGTTAATTTCCCTCTTTGTTTCCTGTACCCGGGTCTCTGTCTTGCCTGTAAGGCTGTCTGTATTTATCTCTCTTCTCCATTCTCCCTCTGTATCCACCTGAGAGAGAGAGAGAGAGAGAGAGAGAGAGAGAGAGAGAGAGAGAGAGAGAGAGAGAGAGAGAGAGAGAGAGAGAGAGAGACAGAATGCATGATCTGGAGTGATGCAGCTGTTCCGTGGTACATCCTGCTATAAGTAAGAGTTTGGTGGATCAGTGTCCTTACCCTAGTGGTGCAGCAGGTTACAGTGGGGAGCGCGTACACACGCGCGCGCAATAAGCTTTAAGTTCTTCTAATGTTCATATTGTTGTGTATACATATTTTTGGCGAGTTATAATTGTTCTTTTTTTTATTTTCAAATAGAATGCATCTCAAGGATTTTTTCTGTCTCCCTCTTTCTCCCTGTCTCCCTCTCTCTCTCTCTCTCTCTCTCTCTCTCTCTCTCTCTCTCTCTCTCTCTCTCTCTCTCTCTCTCTCTCTCTCTCTCTCTCTCTCTCTCTCTCTCTGTCTATCTGTCTCTCTCGGTGTCTGTCTGTCTGTCTGTCTGTGTCTCTCTCTCTCTCTCTCTCCTTCCAGCAGCCTCTCCTTACTTTTCTTCCCATCTTCTACCACAAATATTTTTCTACAGTACACACTCACCACTTATCAGTCTCCTTCATCCCCCTAACAGCCATTACGATCACCCCATCCGCTTGTTCCACCCCTTATCTCCCATGCATCTTCCTACCAGCCACCAGCATCACTGTTACCACCCATTTCTCAGTCTCAACATAACCTCATCAGCTTCTTGAATTACCCTCTACAGCTTGCGTCTTCCCTTGCTCGAGAGAACCGTTTCTGCCACCCATTTATCTCATCTCCCAATGAAGCATCAGCATCATCTCTGCCACCCATTTATCTCATCTCCCAATGAAGCATCAGCATCATCTCTGCCACCCATTTATCTCATCTCCCAGCCAGCTACTGGGATAACTCCCCGCTCCCTCTACCTATCTCTACTCTTCATCTCCCCCCAGTAGCACCAAGATCACTCTTACTACCGATTCCCCCATCATCCTTCGCCCCCCCCCACCTATCATATCCCCACCCTCCTTCACTCCCCTTTCTTCCCCTCAACTTCCCTCGGTGATTATATGAGGGGTCGGGCTGGGAGGGAGGAAGGGAAACTCGCTGACTTTTGGCGAGAAATCCTCTTAGGGCTCCGACACGCCCTAACCTACAATGCTCAGATAAACATATTTATAGTCTTAGTGTAATGGTGAAGCACATTTTAAAGAGCTTTTGGACGAAGGGGGGGAGGGGGGTTGACGTGGTGACGGACGAGGGGAGGGTGAGAGAGGGGAAGGGTGAGAGAGGGGAGGGGTGAGAAGGGGAAGAACATTGGAGATGGGAACTGGCAGAATGGTCGCTCACAGCGTGCTAATGATTGCTGAATTAACTCCATTGGGTGGCAAAATATGCAATTTGCTGGATTTAATAATATAATAATTTCAGTGGTGGTTATTTTCCTGGTCACCAGGGATCACTGTCAAATATAACAGCGCAGTTTAAAGCATTTTTCTGCAATAACATGAAATCTCTCGCTCTATATATATATATATATATGTACATTATATGGCTATACCTATATACCATATGGCTGACCAACTCCGAATGATTGACATAAAAACCTGAACAGGGGATGGATTTATCACAGAGATTGTTCAGCTGTGTTCCATTATCAGGTTCCCTTTGGCACTGATTCATATTTTATTGTTCATTAATTCTCCATTATCTCTCTTCGCCGCCACCCTCTTCTTTTGTCCCCGTGTTTCTCTCCTGCTTCCTCTATTCCCTCTGTCTGTTACATAATCTCCGCTTCCTTCGCCTCTATATTCCTTCGTGGACGGATCACCAGGTGGGGCCCTGGGTCCTGTCTCTCTCCGTCTGTCTCTGTCTCTCCCTCCCTAATGTTCTCTCGGCCTTTAACCCATTTGTTCTCACTCTCTCTCCCGTTCTCTTTCCCTCCCACTCTGTCATTTTTCCCTACCTGCCGCTCCCGTTCTTTCTTATGTTTTCTTCTCTCTCTCCCGCCTGTTCTTTCTACCTCTCTTTCTCTCCTCCCTTTATCCATCACCTTATCCATACAATTTCTCTACTTATATTGATAATTGTCCTGTACTCTATGCCTGGCGACATCCTAGAGGTCATTGACGACCCAGGAGGACGACACGACGTCCATGATGAATGCCCTGACGTCTCTGTCTTATGAGCTGATGTCCCTAACGTACATTCTGGCCTCATGCTCCCCCCCCCCCACCCCTCTCCCAATCCAACTATTAGGAGGCTTTGTGTGGATAGGATAAATGGCCCTAAGTGTAGGGGTGGGAAAATTTTGGTAGTCACTAGGTGTGGTTGTTCGTGGGTGTTGGTGGGTGTTGGTAGTTGTGGTGGGTGTTGGTAGTTGTGGTGGGTGTTGGAGGTTGTGGCAGGTGTTGGCGATTGTGGCAGGTACTGGTGTATGTGGTTGGAGATGGTGGTTGTGACGAATGTTTGTGGTTGCAGCTAGTGGTAGTGAGGGTTCCAGCTCGTGGTAGTGGTGGTTGCAGCTAGTGGTAGTGGTGGACTGGTGGTTGCAGCTAGTGGTAGTGGTGGTTGCAGCTAGTGGTAGTGGTGGTTGCAGCTCGTGGTAGTGGTGGTTGCAGCTCGTGGTAGTGGTGGTTGCAGCTCGTGGTAGTGGTGGATTGGTGGTTGCAGCTCGTGGTAGTGAGGGTTGCAGATCGTGGTAGTGAGGGTTGCAGATCGTGGTAATGGTGGTTGCTGGTAGTGGTGGACTGGTGGTTGCAGCTAGTGGTAGTGGTGGTTGCAGCTCGTGGTAGTGGTGGTTGCAGCTCGTGGTAGTGGTGGTTGCAGCTCGTGGTAGTGGTGGACTGGTGGTTGCAGCTAGTGGTAATGAGGGTTGCAGCTCGTGGTAGTGGTGGTTGCAGTTAGTGGTAGTGGCGGACTGGTGATTGCAGCTAGTGGTAGTGGTGGTTGCAGCTCGTTGTAGTGGTGGACGTTGATGTTACTTTCTGATGGGAGGGGGAATGGGGTAGGGGTGGGAGGGGGTTAGAGAGGGTGGGGGGGGGGGGGTGAGAGGGGAACAGCCAAGATGTGAAGACGTCTTACAGCATCACTGCTCTCCTGGACTATTGCTCACTCTGCGTCTCTTATCTCTGCTTTATCATTATTTTCTTCCAGTGGATCTCGCATCCCTGTACCCCTATGTTTGTTCCCCCTTCCCTTGCGTCCCGTTTTCTCTCCCACTTCTTCTTCCTCTCCACCGCTTCTTACTCTCCCACCTTCTCTTCCTCTCCACCGCTTCCAAAAGCTCTTCCATTACCGCTGTCACATTTTTTTCTCTTCCATTACCAATCTCCTCTTTAAGTCATCCTTCCCACACAGTTTCCCATATCTTCTCTCTTTTTTTCCTCTCACTTTTTCGCAATTACTTACACCTCTGTAAATTCCTTTTCCACACTCACACCCTTTCCCTCAGACATTCTCTCCCTTTTACAACGCCGCCTCCCCTCATTCTCCTGCCTAAGGCCACTGAAGGGGAGAATATGGCGGGGATTACTGAATTAGTAGTACCGGAAAGGCCAGCGTGGTCATACGTGAGTGGGGGAGAGTGTGTATTCACCTAGTTGTGCTTGTGGGGGTTGAGCTCTGGCTCTCTCGGCCCTCCTCTCAACTGTCAAACAATCAACGGATTTTTTTTTATCCACACACACACACACACACACACACACACACACACACACACACACACACACACACACACACACACACACACACACACACAAATCTATGACCTCTTGTTCTTAAAGTTCCAGGTCTCAGGGAAGATTTCCTGAGACCAGGATCTTTAAGAACAAGAGCTCATAGATTTAAACTAGGTAAACACAGATGCCGAAGAAATATAAGAAAATTCACTTTCGCAAACAGAGTGGTAGACGGTTGGAACAAGTTAGGTGAGAAGGTGGTGGAGGCCAAGACCGTCAGTAGTTTCAAAGCGTTATATGAAAAAGAGTGCTGGGAAGACGGGACACCACGAGCGTAGCTCTCATCCTGTAACTACTCTTAGGTAATTACACTTAGGTAATTACACACACACACACACACACACATACACGGTTTACAGATGAAATTTAGTAGTTTGACTAGCCTCGTACCAGCGCAGCCTCGTGTTATCTTCGAATCTGTTATGTGTGTCTGCCTCCCGGGACTTCGTATCTCTGGTTTCACCATTCACTAGTTACTAATTCCGGTGGTTGGTAGTTCCGGTAGGTGTCATATCCTGGCACTTCTGATGTATGCCATCTACTGGCACTTCTGATGTATGCCATCTACTGGCACTTTTGATGTATGCCATCTATTGGCACTTATGATGATGCCATCTATTGGCACTTCTGATGTACCATCTCCCGACACTTGAGCTTGGCTCTTCTGGTGACATCATTCCTCGGTATATGGCAGCATGATACCGTTAGTATCACCCTATACTGGACAACCTATTTTCCCTTCCCTGAATCTTGGTAATCTATTACCACTGGTATCTTCCCTCCCAATATATGGTAACCGGTTAGGGGTGATAAGGTTGGCCCCTGAGGTCACGTGAGGGTGAGGGGAAGGCAGGTCCAGACGCGTGCCAGGAGTTATCGCCTGTGAAGGGAAACAAAGTCATATGCGCCGGTGTTTATATCTGGCCTCAGGTCCGGCTCGTATGGTAGTGTCAAATATTGTTGTTGCAAACCTGTTTTAGGAGTGCTCTTCATTTTTTGTTTATGGGCGTTTTAGAGAGAATTATATGTGAACTTAACATAGTCATACGATTTAAACTATTGTTTAAATGTAGTGTTAGCGTAATTTGTGTGTGAGTGTGTGTGTGTGTGTGTATGTGTGTGTGTGTGTGTACTCGCCTAGTTGTACTCACCTAGTTGTGTTTGCGGGGGTTGAGCTCTGGCTCTTTGGTCCCGCCTCTCAACCGTCAATCAACAGGTGTACAGGTTTCTGAGCCTATTGGGCTCTATCTGTGTGGGTGTGTGTGTGTGTGTGTGTGTACGCGCTCTCGCGCGAGAAGGACTTGGCTGGTCCCAGAGCGTCGCTACACAAGGTAGTTAATGGTAACACAAACAGAGCGGAAATGCCAGGCCAATGACAATGTAATCCCCCCCAACACAATCAGGCGCCATTATTGCGGGTTGCGCCCTTGCTGCTCGCCAGCGCCATCTTGCGTCATTACGCCACGAACGTTGATGACCATAACAATGGATTACCGCGACGCGTGATCAAACCAGGCCTGCCAGCACCCACCCCTTCGGCACCAGCGATATCCCAGCCACTACGAATGTCACCTATCGCAACCCAGGCCATGAGAGAACCTTGATTTAGATGATCTTCGATCCTTGGCATCTTGAAGGATTGCAATACGTTATTGACAACGTATCTTGGCGGCCATTGTTGGGGAAACAAGTGACGATTGGGCTTGGCGACGCTGGTGGGATCAAGCCTACTCGCTGGCTCAGAACGGGTTTATTGTCAGGATTAATTGCCGGAATTGAGAAGGATTGACTTGTTTAAGTTTGAAAGTTTTTTTTTTTATGTTATGGTATTGATTCTGGTTTATGATGGTTTATACGTGAGCCGGTTATGGGAAAATGGCTTTACTACGGCCACGGACAGCTAGTTCACAGCTCAGGGGATGATATGCTGCCTAATATATTATGTGTATCTATAATATGTTCAGTAATATGTGTATGTGTATATATATATATATATATATATATATATATATATATATATATATATATATATATATATGTCGTACCTAGTAGCCAGAACGCACTTCTCAGCCTACTATGCAAGGCCCGATTTGCCTAATAAGCGAAGTTTTCATGAATTAATGTTTTTTCGACTATCTAACCTACCTAACCTAACCTAACCTAACTTTTTCGGCTACCAAACGTAACCTAACCTATAGAGATAGGTTAGGTTAGGTTAGGTAGGGTTGGTTAGGTTCGGTCATATATCTACGTTAATTTTAACTCCAATAAAAAAAAATTAACCTCATACATAATGAAATGGGTAGCTTTATCATTTCATAAGAATAAAATTAGAGAAAATATATTAATTCAGGAAAACTTGGTTTATTAGGCAAATCGGGCCTTGCATAGTAGGCTGAGAAGTGCGTTCTGGCTATTAGGTACGACATATATATATATATATATATATATAATATAAACTGAAAACCCCACACCCCAGGAGTGACTCGAACCCATACTGCCAGGAGCACTATGCAATTGGTGTACAGGAGACCTTAACCGCTCGACCAAAGGAGGTGATTCGCATTTGTGTTGCTCACGTGGCCCCAAAAATGAGGTGATTTGATAAAATACTATGCCCAAGATTACCATCAGAGTGCCGTCGGGATGACGGGCAAATAGCTTCGGACACCATCATCTTTTGTTGGGTCGTGATGGTCGAGCGGTTAAGGTGTCCTGTACACCAGTTGCATAGTGCTCCTGGCAGTATGGGTTCGAGTCACTCCTGGGGTGTGGTGTTTTCAGTGGCATATATGCCTTGGAACCACCAGGCTTGTTCTCAAATATATATATATATATATATATATATATATATATATATATATATATATATATATATATATATATATATATATATATATATACATATATATATATATATATACGGTATGCAAAATAAATATATGTTTGTGTAAGTATTATATATTATAACTTCAATACCTGTAATTCTGGTCGCCGGGGGGTAAGTTAATAAAAAAATACCTATTAAAATTCAACTGATCAAACTTGGCCCATCTAAACCATGCACGCAATATCAAAGATAATCTCCCGAAAATCAGTGATGGTAAGCGAAGCCAAGAGATTAAACTCCGAGCGTCTAAAGAAAGGTTTTTTAACTTCTTCAGAGAGAAATGTACCATTGAGAAGTCCATCAACTTGCACATAGTCTTCGTGACAAAAAAAAAAGAAAGAGGAGTAAGAAACATTGTGAAAATGCATTCCATTTTAAGACAAAAAGCGCGGCAAAGAATTCAACCGTTCCCATTGGCCATCGGAAGAGACGTGCGCGCGCGGGTCCACACATGCCTTTTGAAATCGCCCGCGAAAACTTTGCATAATTTTCTAAAGAGTGAGTCGGCGGCGGGTTGATGGATCACATATTGTTAGTCATTTACCGTCGGGTTTACAAGAGATGGCCGTGTCTAGGTGCTGGCCCACCGACACGCCAACACCAGCCAGCCGACAATGTATTGAATAACTATACTTTTTTTGTTTGGTCTCATTCTCATTTTTAGATTTTTTTACCGTTTTGTGTCTGTGTCTCTGTACCTCTGCCTCTCTCTCTCTCTCTCTCTCTCTCTCTCTCTCTCTCTCTCTCTCTCTCTCTCTCTCTCTCTCTCTCTCTCTCTCTCTCTCTCTCTCTCCCAGACACACACGGTGAATGCGTTCCTGCTTATATTTCCAGATGACGTAAAGTTAATGAGGAAATATAAAACCGAAGACTGTAGAAAATCGCAGGAAATTACAGTTACAGGAATCGGAATGAGATTTGTGGGGTTGTAATTAGATCAGTGACATCAGAGGCACACGTTTCCATATGGCAAGATTTGGAAAGACAAAAACATTTGCTAAGCATTTAAAAATAATTTTTTTTAATGTAATCTATAAAGCTTTGTGAGGCCAATATTAAGCATGAATCTTCTTCATCACAGAATTTTTAGAAAGTGCATAGTTTGCATCAAGGTTAGTGCCAGAACCTTTAAGATTGAATGTATGAGGATGGGTTAATAAAACTAGATCTTATCCTCTCTCCACTCTAGAGTTATATGATTTCTACATACATACTTTTTCACCTTGTCTATTGCTGATACAGAGAGCAATAGACAAGGTGGAAAAGGACATTTAAAAGGACATCTAGTATTTAAAAGTTTTTAAATACTAGAGAATGTAGTGCATGGAGGAACATACGTAGAAGTAAGAAACACAATGGACGAAAAATTGTAAGAATATCTTATAGGATTTGCCATTGGTAAACAGGTGGATAGTACTGAAATAAGTTGTGGAAGCCACCTTCATCCTCAACTTTATGATTAAAATCAGCAAAGAATTCGAAATTTTTTTTATATTTATTCCTCCAAGGAGTGCCGGACCAACCGGGCTGTGGTGGGTATGTGGGCCTGCGGGCCGCTCCAAGCAACAGCCTGGTGGACCAAACTCTCACAAGTCGAGCCTGGCCTCGGGCCGGGCTTGGGGAGTAGACGAACTCCAAGAACCCCATCAACCAGGTATCAACCAGGCAGTCGAGTTAAAACGCAGCGCAGCAGGTGCAACCCTACCAATATGTGATGCATAAAGAAATAGGCTTCACTTCTCCGAAGGCACTGTAATGTTGGACAAGTACGATTAGGCAATCAAACACACACACACACACACACACACATACACATGAAGTGATGTGGTGGAGGCTGACTCCATACACAGTTTCAAATGTAGATATGATAGAGCCCAATAGGCTCAGGAATCTGTACACCAGTTGATTGACGGTTGAGAGGCGGGACCAAAGAGCCAGAGCTCAACCCCCGCAAGCACAATTAGGTGAGTACACATACACATGAGTACCCAAGTGAGCCACAGGGACGTTAGGAAGAACTTTTTCAGTGTCAGAGTAGTTAACAAGTGGAATGCATTAAGCAGTGATGTGGTGGAGGCTGACTCCATACACAGTTTCAAATGTGGATATGATAGAGCCCAATAGGCTCTGGAATCTGTACATCAGTTGGTTGACGGTTGAGAGGCAGGACCAAAGAGCCAGAGCTCAACCTCTGTAAGCACAACTAGATGAGTACACACATTCAGAGGGGTCTCACGGCTGAGTGGACAGCGCACGAGGGTCGTAGTCCTAAGGGCCCGGGTTCGATTTTCGGCCGAAGCTGAAACAAATTGGCTGAGTTTATCACCCTGATACCCCTGTTCACCTAGCAGTAAATAGGTACCTGGGGGTTAGACAGCTGCTACGGGCTGCTTCCTGGGCATGTTTGTGTGTGTGTGTGTGTTTGTGTGAGTGTGTGTGTGTGTGTGTGTGTGCGTGCGTGCGCGCGTGTGTGTGTTTTAGAAAGAAATATATGTAGTATATATAATAGAGGAAAAATTTATTGGTTAGAAAGGCGAAGTCCAAGAGCTAATAGTTCGATTCTGCAGACTCAAATAGTAAGAATACACACACGCACACTCTCTCTCTCTCTCTCTCTCTCTCTCTCTCTCTCTCTCTCTCTCTCTCTCTCTCTCTCTCTCTCTCTCTCCCTCCCTCCCTTCTCTCTCCCTTCTGTCCTTGACCTCAATACCTGACAGGATGACTCGCCTCCAAGCTGCCTGTACTGACAGGTAACATAAAATCATATCTGATTTTGATTTCCTATTGTCGGAAGAGTGACAGTCGTTATAAATAATACATTACGAGCCCCTCACCTTTGTCAATTTGTTTGTGTTTTTCTTGCATGGCGTCTGCTATTGGAATTTAAGTAGCTCTCATTATCTGTGCCAGATGAGGTCTAATGTTGGGTCTAGGCTTGTTTCCCCCGCTCTGATTTTCCGTTTTCCTGTTGCTGGATGCAGTATAAATTATAATTATTTGTATTAATATTATTATTAATTAATAATAATATTATTATTCATTATTAATAATAATATTATGTTTAAAATGGCAACAGCTTGTTTTATGAGTTTCCACAAGTCAAGGGTCCGTAAATGTATACATTTTATGTATTTTATGTAAGATGGCAATGTATATATTTTACTAAAAATAAATCCCCGTCTTCCAGCTGACAGCTTTCTTCAGACTCCAGTCTCGAGCTCATTTGTAAACAGCCAAAGAGGCTCAACATTACTACAGGCCGTAGTAATGTCACGTGGTCCGTGGTCCGTGACATATGTTTGTAAACATTTAGAAGACAAGGTCCCTGTACAGCGCTAGACAGCTGTACACGGAAGAAAATACATTTTTGCTTTCATTCGGACATAAAATGGAAGATTGGTAACAGGTGTTTTTGAAGACCTGCCATTCAAATTTAAGATGGAAGACTGGCAACAATTGCACGATAAGTCAGACTTTATCCATGAAGCTGAGGCGTCTGAAAAGGCTTTCAACAGATGCCTTCAATACCAAAGACTCAGAAGAAAGTCTCCTTCACACGCTAATCAGGAGAAAACGTGTGTATATAACATGTGATTATCAAGTACGTCGCTATTAGGTGGCATTTTCTCGCATGTCTCAATGATCAACATTGATGAAATGTGTAAGAATGAAGTACGTGAAAACTGGGGAGAGAGAGAGAAAGGGATATCACAAAAATAATCAGGAGAAAGCGCCAAGCCATTACAATTATATAGCACTTGGAAGGGGTCAGAATAAGGATTTCGGATGGGACGGGGGAAAGGAATGGTGCCCAACCATTTGGGAGATCGGGGATTGAACGCCGACTTGTATGAAGCGAGACCATCGCTTTACCGTCCAGCCCATGAGGTGGGGAGAGAGAGAGAGAGAGAGAGAGAGAGAAGGGGAGGTGAAGGCTATAGGGATGATGAAAGAGAAGGCAGTAATTCAGAAAATGATTGAGAAACATAGGTGTAGAAGGGAACGTCACGGTAAAGGAGATAAAAGATTAACTCCAAAGGTTCTTCACGTGTGTATATTTCCTCTCCCGCTCCCCTCCTATTCCGTAGGAAAAAAAATCTTTAAAGCAGAGGCAACAATACAAAAAAAATCAACAACATAACTGCAATAACAAGAACACGAACAATGACCTTAATAGGAGCAAAGACAAAAATAACAGCTCATCTAGAACATAAGAGCAAAAACAACTGCATGAACAAATACAATACAACTTTAATAGCAACAACACACACAGAAACAACGACAAAACAATGACCACACAACATAACAACAGCTTCATTAACAAGAGCAGCAACATAAATCGATAGAGACGAATGTATAAACAATTCAAACACACAAATTTCCTGTTGTAAACATGTATCCCTTTTGCTTCTGCTGTTTACGTCCAATATTACTGAAGACCGTTCTGAATAAAAAAAAGTGTGCCATCTATTTGTTCTTGATTTAAGTAATTCTTTAATACATTAGAAGCCACGAAGACCTCAGATAATGTATTATATAGTTTTTTTCATTTAAAAAATGGATATTTACGGTTTATGGGTATTTATCTAAGGAATTTATCTCTTTATAAGGTATTTATCTTTTAGGGTTATCTACGGTATATGAGTATTTACGCAGCTATTTAGACTTTTTGAAGGGTTACATAGTTTGTGTTAAGAGCCAGTGTGATGCATTAGCATCTATGCAGGTACACTAGATTATGAGAAGAGTTAAATAGCTTGTGTAAAGGGATTGTCTATGAAGTACATAGATATTTGGGTATTTATGTAGCTATCTTAGACTATGTGAAGGGTAACATAGTGTCAAAATATATCTGTTATGCTAAAACAATCACCCCCTTTCCACAGGGGTAGTTAGTTATACTCTTTTTGCTTAAACTAATATAGTCTGCAGAAGCTGCAAATGCTCTGCAGCTTCCTTCCCATCGTTACATGAAGCACTTGGCAACCCATTATCGCCGCCATTACTCCGTTTTATTTATGCTTTAATACCCAAATATTATCGACAGCTTAAACACTTTATAAACTGGTTTTCTTTTTTCTTGTATATCATATTTCCTACGACACTTCCCACCAAGTGGAATCTTGGAGTTTCATCTCGGTCAAGAATATATCAACACTCTCTCTTTACTGCCCCCTCCCACCCCTTCCCTCCCTCCCCCTTCCCTTCATAAACCTGCTGGTTCCCCCCTTCCCCATTACCCTCCCTCCCTCCAACATCCTACCTCACAACACCCCCTCCTCCCCTACCCCTGCTCGCCCTTTTAAGCAGCGTTGAGCGTGGGAACGCGTCCCCGCCACCTCTTGTGTGTGGTGGGTGTTGGTGGTCCGTGTTGTATCCTACCACAGACGTCAACATTAATGTATACAATGCTAGACATATATATATATATATATATATATATATATATATATATATATATATATATATATATATATATATATATATATATCTGTTTATCCTGCATAGACAGAGTTAGAAATCTGTTACACATCATTTACACTGTAGGGAGTTATTGAGCACTCGACCACAGGTGATTAAAGGTCTTTTACAATGCTAACCAGGATACATTTGGTGGTGTGTTAGTGTGAGGAGAATGGTGGTGGGGGAGGAGCAGGTGTTGTTGGTGAGACCTGATGTTGGTGAGGTGTGGTCGTTGTGGGTAGTAGGTATTAGTGATGGATGTTGAAGGTGGGTGAAGGTAGTAATGTTAGAGAAGGGAGGGATAGTGTGGTGGATGATGGTGGGCCGTGTAGCATGGTTGCTGACTAACCTATCCCGATACAAAGAACGTCACTTTTCGCTCGTATGTGTTACAGAAATGTTCCAACAATGAGTAAATATTTCATACAAAATGATCTGCTAACAGAAATTTTAGCCAAATATTCCCAGTTTGCTAACTGTAGGTAGTAACTAAGTGATTGTAACTAATCCACCGCTGCCCACTGGATGGGGGGCGGTGTGCAGGAGAAACATATCAATTATGACACTAACTCTCCACATATGTCAGTTGCTTAATTTAGAAACTGTACTTGTGGTCGATCTCGAACCCATTGTTGATGTGACGACTTATACTGAATTTTGTAACTAGCTCATCAAGATTGTAACTTGCTTAGCTATTTGAATTGTGGGGTTCAGTCCCTGAGCCCATTATGTGCCTCTGTAACCCTTTCCCCTACCGCCCACAAGATGGGTATGGGGTGCATGATAAATGAACTACCGCCCACAAGATGGGTATGGGGTGCATGATAAATGAACTACCGCCCACAAGATGGGTATGGGGTGCATGATAAATGAACTACCGCCCACAAGATGGGTATGGGGTGCATGATAAATGAACTACCGCCCACAAGATGGGTATGGGGTGCATGATAAATGAACTACCGCCCACAAGATGGGTATGGGGTGCATGATAAATGAACTACCGCCCACAAGATGGGTATGGGGTGCATGATAAATGAACTACCGCCCACAAGATGGGTATGGGGTGCATGATAAATGAACTACCGCCCACAAGATGGGTATGGGGTGCATGATAAATGAACTACCGCCCACAAGATGGGTATGGGGTGCATGATAAATGAACTAAACTAACTGCGTTACACAAGGCCAAAAATTGTCGTACTATAAAATGGATGCGGCTCGCGAAAGTAACGCACTTTCCCGTTTTCTGTTTTGGGTCCTCTGGTAGATTAGGTGAAGACACTTTAAATTTACCATTTTCTTGACGTTGGGAAACCTCCCCAATATCCATATTTACGGGCTGTGCTGACAGGGGTAGTGTGATGTCTGACGGGAAGTAGTATACTGGCTGACAGGGGGATAGTACAGTGGCTGACGGCAGTGTGGTGGGAAGAGACGGAACGCGCTTAACGAGGTATTTTAAAATTAAACAGCACTCGGAAATCCTCCTGTGGATGTGATTTATCATTTCACTTTCACTCGGGTGTTAACCAGGAGGGAGGGGTCGGGGTGGGGGGGAGGCGGGGGTGCGCGTAATGCTTGTCACAGGGTGGGGTAGCTTGGCGTTGATTTGTTGTGTGGTGGCTTAGGAAATGGCTATATTTTCTGAATTTATTCTTGAAGTGTGGGAACTCGTCTCCAATTGTTTTTTTCTCATATGACTCCATTTGTGGTAGCTGTAATTATTTTATTTGTTATGGTGTGTCGTGATTTTGAAGTGTCTTTATTTGTGGGTTGTGTGGTGTCTTTCATGCGTGTGTTATTTGGTGTTGATGGATATATAATGTGGTGGAGGTGTCGTATTATATGTATTGTGACAGACGCACTGAGTTCAACCTTTCTTGTGCTCATGTTTATCTGCTTGCACACTTGCAGGATATCGTCTATTGAATATTAGATACGAAGAGTTGGTTACAATGCAGTAACCTTGTGGTGAAATGTTTTGTCCAGTACCTTTAATGAGTAACTGAGACTATATTTCAATATCATCCTATCTTGGTTGTCTCTATTTTCTCTTGTCATTTATAGTATTAGCGTCCCACAACCTAATTCATTTTTCCAACCGTTCCACATTCCCTAGTTCCTGTCCACCTTCCCTTCCCTTTCCTTTCTTTCCCTTCCCTACCCTTCCCTTCCCTTCCCTTCCCTGCCCTTCCCTTCGCTTCCCAGTCACCTATTCAACTCTTTGACGACCATGCTACCACCTTACGTGCGCCTACTAGCTCCTGTTCCACACCCTCTCTTTTCCCCTCTTTTGCATCATTATTTTACGCCCTCGCCATCAGTTACCCTATTCGTCCTTATCGTCCATAACTCATTACCTATTCTGTAACTCGCTCACCTGCTACTGACGTGTCTTGCAAGCCTTCACTGATCCTATTCTCCCTTTTCTTCTAATCCCTTTCACTGATCTCCTTTGTTATTAAAAGGCTTGATCCCATTTCCCCCCACTGCCTCCCATTTCGTTGAACCCTTTCTTCATCTCTTCGAACCTCTCTCACTGATCCCTCTTTCAGCCTCATCACAACCTCATCTTTTCCTTGCCTAAAGGTTATTCAGATCTCCTACCCCATTACCCTCCCTCACTTCTTCCCCACTCTTCCTCCCCCAATCTCCACCAACCTCCTAATATCCTAGCCCTTCTTTTTCCAATTCCCTTCCACCTCCCCCAACTTACGTCCCTATCCCCCACCATCTTACCCCATTCACATCTTCCTCAGTTTCCCCACCAACCTATGCCTCTCCCTAGCACCCTCAAAATCACCCCCCCCTCCCTCTCTCCCCCCGTCATCTATCCCCCTCTTCTCTATCCCATCCCACCCTGAAAATCCCTCCCTCTCCCCCTCCTATCGGTGATGAGAGTCGCAGGGTGACGGCCATCATATTGTCTTCATATTATTTCCACGTCACTTCTGCTTCATTTACTCCTTACACGGCGTGACGTCTTCACACTGGTGCCGAGGGGGAGGAAGGTTGGGGGGTGTTGGTGGTGGTGATGACCCCATGGTGAATTTGGGCGAGAAACGGTGGAGTTTGGTACAAGAGAGCTGGCGTATGGTACAAGAGAGCTGGCGTATAGTACAAGAGAGCTGGCGTAAGGTATAAGACAACTGGAATATGACTGAAGAGATTATCTACAATGATACTAGGCAAGATGAATACTGGAGTACCTCACTGACTGAACGCTGAGGGTCACAGTGAGATTGGAGGCATAATGAGGGGAAAGAGGTAACGAGCGGAGTGCCACATGATACGCAGATGAAGCAGAAATTCAAATATTTCTTCATCGTGGAAGTATTGAGTAGACTAAAAATGAATGGGAGGAAGCTGGGGTTAAGCATCACACAGTGTTTCTAAGGAAATGTGATAAACATGATTTCTCGCATATGTAAGGCCAATCCTGGAGTATGCAGCCTCAGCGTGGAGCCCTTATCTAGTCAAACACAAGACGAAGATGGAAAAAGTTCAGAGGTATGCCACTAGGCTAGTCCCTGAACTAAGAGGCATGAGTTAAGAGGACAAACTACGTGAACTGCACCTCACGTCGCTGGAAGACAGAAGAGCTAGGGGAGACATGATCACCACATACAAAATTCTCAGGGGAATTGACAGGATGGACATGGATGGATTATTTAAAACAGGTGGCACACGCACAAGGGGACACAGGTGGAAGCTGAGTACCGAAATGAGCTACAGAGACATTAGAAAGAACTTTTTCAGTGTCAGAGTAGTTAGTAAATGGAATGCATTAGGCAGTGATGTGGTGGAGGCTGACTTCATACACAGTTTCAAATGTAGATATGATAGAGCCCAGTAGGCTCAAGAATCTGTACACCAGTTGATTGACAGTTGAGAGGCGGGACCAAAGAGCCAAAGCTCAACCCCCGCAAGCACAACTAGGTGAATACAAACACAAACACACATACCGTCAGCAACATACTTTACACTAGCAAGAGTTAGAACAACATTCAGAAAACTATATCAAAAGGCGTTTAGATCTCTGTAATCTGCCTTGGTGAGACCAGTCTTAGAGTATTCCGACCCATCGTGGAACCCCTACTTATAAAAAAAAGCGTAAAGAAATGCAAATTGGTTTAGAAATTTGCGACGAAGTTTTCCCTAGAATTGGGAGGAATAGGATATGATGTGGTGGAGGCAGACTCCATACACACTTTGAAATGTTGCTATGATAAATCTCAATTGACACCGGAATCCATACACCAGTTGATGCGTGGTTGAGATGCGGAACCAAAGAACTGAAGCTCAACCCTCGCAAACACAACTAGGTGAGTAAATCTACACACAGTTACTCCCTCACTCTCCCTCTGCATCCTTCTTGAGCACTGTTCCACCTCCTGACGGTGTGTAGGGGAAAGTAATGGAAGGGGCGTGTGTGTGTAATAGAGGTGCTGGGCGAGGCTCCGTGACCGCCCCCACCCGGTAATGTGACACGCCCTCTGCGCTGACCGGGACAACCGTAAAAGAGCGGAAGCGACATCTATGTTAACGATGCTGGAATTCCTCGTAAGAGATTCTGGTATACAGGCATATAAATATCCACATACGCTTGCTATATAACTTCATAAACAAACAGAAGTTAAGATTATGAGCTCTTTTACGCCACACAGACGGTAGGATAAGCAAACTCTTGTTAAGCAGGAGGTTCCTGGGAAAATATAAATAGAGGTGGGGAAGCTGTAAAGGGGAATCGAACCCCATCGGAAATTCCTGCCACTTATCGCGTCGTCAGCGGAAGTATGGATCATTGGTGGCCAGCAAAGTGTTTGGCCAAGAAGACACTTCCGGTATCTATAGCAGGTCCGGAGCTGGGTGTGAGGAAGATATAAGCAAATGGGGATATTCTCGCGCTGATATTGGATTCCTTCAAGATTCTCACTCCATCAACATGGAGAGAGAAGGAGATATATATACAGAAAGAGAGAGGGGAATGAGAGAGAGAGAGAGAGAGGGACGAACGGAGGGAGAGAGGATGTAAGAGAGGAAGGAAGATAGTGAAGGAGAGAGAGGTAGAGAGAGAGGGAGGAGAGATGTGGGAGAGGAAGATAATGAAAGAGGGATAGGGATTGAGAGGGAGGGAAGAGGGATAGAGAGGAGAGGAAAGAATGGAGGGAGAGGGAGAGATTCAGGAGAGGAAGTAGAGAGATAGAGAGGCATGGGAGAGAGAAAGGGAGGAGAAAGTCAGGAGAGAGGAGACGGAGGAGAGAGATACAGAGATAGAGAGAGCGAGAGCTCACTAACGTCGAGGTAAGGAGACCACAACTGTACAAGTGACAGAGGAAGAACACAAAGAGATGGTGAAGAACTGAAAGAATGAGAGTGATCGAGGAGTCTTAAATGTTAAATAGAGAAATATATGATTTTGGGCCTCGTGTCCTTCCATTATATTGCTCCGCCATTCGAAATTTCCAATTTCGATTTGAATGGGGCAGATATTACAAGAATTTATAAAACGAACTATTGTAAATTTGGTGTTCAATGCCAATGAATAAATTTGTTACGAATAAAATGAAGTTTATCAGCTGTCTTCAAGACTTATCATATATGCGATCGACTGCTGTTGAGTGTCCTCGACTTTTGTGGTAGATTCTTGACCCTACAGCACTTGTCATTGACCTCTTTTCAGCTGTACATGACCCCCATGAGCTGCGATCGAAAATCTCTATATGTGTGTGACCTTCAACGAACCTCCCCAATTAGCTCGAACCCCCATTAGTTATGCACGGCCCCATTCCGTTGTTATCGACCCTTAATTAACTGTGCCGGAGCCGCGGCTGTGGGGGCCCCCCCACCTGAACCATCACTGACCAGGACGGAAACGCTACTGCTGAGGCCCCTTTCCCCTCCCCACGAACCATCACTGGCCAGACCGGAGACTCTACTGTGGGGCCCCTCCTGAACCATCTCCCAGTCTGCAGAACCTGTTCTCCTTACCTCGCAATTCTTTCTATCTGGAAGTCTAATTGCGCGTGTAGGGGGGGGGGGGGAAGTTAGAGAGGGGAAAAGGGAATGGGTATTGTGGCCCTTTCGTCTATATCGGAAATTTCTATTCGTCCATGTTTCGTCCTTCTCTGTATCACTCCTTCCCATTCTTTCTCTGAAAATCGCCCTCTAACCCCGCCCCTCTAACCCTGCCTCACTAACCCCGCCTCACTAACCCCGCCTCACTAACCCCGCCTCACTAACCCGGGCTCTCGAACTCCACCTATCTAACCATCCTGACACCTCTTTCCTTCATTCCATTCCACTTCTTCCCCGTTCTCTCTCCCTTTTCCTTCTCTCCCATTCCCATATCTCTCTCTCCTCCTCCTCACTCTCTCCCTGCCTGTTTTACCCCTTCCCGTTACTCTTCACTGCCCTTCCCTCTCCCCAAGTCATCTTATCGTGGCAGTTCTCCCGGCCGGGCCACTTAGCCTCGCTTCCTCTACAGAAGAGCTTCAGCTCATTACGTCCGCTGGAACACCAGGCGGTGAGTTCTCCAGCAGTTTACACCACTCAAAAATAGTACTAATGGAGGCGCAAATGATGAGGATAGATAAGAAAAGAGAAAAATAGGGATGTGATTATAGGTGTGTATCTGTGTGTGTGTGTGTGAGAGAGAGAGAGAGGGAGGGAGGGAGGGAGAGAGAGAGGGAGAGAGAGATGGTGATAAATTGAGAGGAAGAGATACATGGAGAATGAAAGCGAGAGAGAAATAAATATGGTTGGAAATTTTACTCCTACTTATAAATGCTAATTCTCCACACAATGGGCCACCCACAAGTGTGTTTATGTACCCCAGTAACAGCTCAAGCTTGCATATATAATAGAAATTTGAGTCTCGGCATGTTCACGGGCGCTGCAGGTGCTCTCTCTCTCTCAGCAAGTGCTGGGACCACTGGATGTTGTCTGAGCCTGTGTGCTGGGACCACTGGATGTTGTCTGAACCTGTGTGCTGGGACCACTGGATGTTGTCTGAACCTGTGTGCTGGGACCACTGGATGTTGTCTGAGCCTGTGTGCTGGGACCACTGGATGTTGTCTGAACCTGTGTGCTGAGACCACTGGATGTTGTCTGAGCCTGTGTGCTGGGACCACTGGATGTTGTCTGAGCCTGTGTGCTGGGACCACTGGATGTTGTCTGAGCCTGTGTGCTGGGACCACTGGATGTTGTCTGAGCCTGTGTGCTGGGACCACTGGATGTTGTCTGAGCCTGTGTGCTGGGACCACTGGATGTTGTCTGAGCCTGTGTGCTGGGACCACTGGATGTTGTCTGAGCCTGTGTGCTGGGACCACTGGATGTTATCTGAGCCTGTGTGCTGAGACCACTGGATGTTGTCTGAGCCTGTGTGCTGAGACCACTGGATGTTGTTTGAGCCTGTGTGCTGGAACCACTGGATGTTGTCTGAGCCTGTGTGCTGAGACCACTGGATGTTGTCTGAGCCTGTGTGCTGAGACCACTGGATGTTGTCTGAGCCTGTGTGCTGGGACCACTGGATGTTATCTGAGCCTGTGTGCTGAGACCACTGGATGTTGTCTGAGCCTGTGTGCTGAGACCACTGGATGTTGTCTGAGCCTGTGTGCTGAGACCACTGGATGTTGTCTGAGCCTGTGTGCTGGGACCACTGGATGTTGTCTAAGCCTGTGTGCTGAGACCACTGGATGTTGTCTGAGCCTGTGTGCTCGGACCACTGGATGTTGTCTGAGCCTGTGTGCTGGGACCACTGGATGTTGTCTAAGCCTGTGTGCTTGGACCACTGGATGTTGTCTGAGCCTGTGTGCTGGGACCACTGGATGTTGTCTGAGCCTGTGTGCTGGGACGGTCGATTGTTCAAGTGCTAGGACTCGTATTTGATTGTCTAAATGCTGTGAATCTTACGCTATACCACCACCACTCCCCTATTCCCAGAAATCCTTCCCCATATACCTCTCGCCCTTCCCTATCCCTCACCCTCCTCCCCCAATGCTGACCCTCCTCCCCATCCCCCCCTCTCCCCCTCCTCTCCCATGCCTCTCCACCAATCACCATCTCCGCACAGTCCGGCGTGCAGTACATGGGGGAATAAATAACACGTAGTACAAGAAGATTTTCGTGTGCATATGATTGGCGAAAACCCGCCTTGCCCCCCACTGCAGGTGGAGGAACGCGGTTGCAGCAAGCTCCGAGAAGCATTAAGACTTTATTTTCGCCTCAACCTCAACTGGTCGATAGAGCAGAGGCCTCGTTCCTTGCAGTTAAGCGTTGAATCCTCTGATTACCCAAATAGTTGGGCACCTTTTCCTCCCTTCGTTATATCCCAGCTCCTAGTCCTCAGCGCTAGAGGGTAGCCCAACCTCTTGAAATGGTAGTACTTACAGTAACTATTTGATCGAAAGTACCAATTTGTAGTGATGGACCGCCAGTAAACCACTTTTTGTACTATAATTATAGAGTCTGGAAAAAATAAAGGTAAAAATCAAACTTAAATATTTCTAGGCCTAGAATAGCACATACGTGTACTATATTAAGCCCAAGTGGGTGTATAAAGCTTAGGATTCCTAAGAGAGGTTAGGAAACGTCTTATATTGAAGTTGCAGTTAAAAAAATTCTTGTTTGTCTAAATTCGATATACAAATTCAACGTTCGATGGTCCATCACTACGTGTTGGAACTTTCAACCAAATAATTAACATAAATCCTTTCATTCTAGCAATATAGACTATATATTGGCATCCTAAGAGCTTGACACTCATAATTACTTAAACAACTTTGTATGAAAGTGATTAGGATTTTGCAGTATGAGTCATAGATATATTGCGTTTAACAATGTTATAAGCAAATTCGACGTGACTCCTGTAAGTCAATTTCTCTGACATTACAATAGATGAATAAATAGTCAAATCGAAGGTAATTATCCGGCAATACAATCATTTGACGACGAAATAGTCCCCGATATAAGTCAAACGAAATTCCTACTTATTATTTCTCTTATGCAAAACGTTGCATATAAATTGTATAATTATTTACGAGCTCGGGTTCGCAAAATCACTCGCTGCTGCTGGACGTGCACATTACGATCTTAAAACGCGGCTACAATTGACAGTTGTGACCACAGAGGAGAAAGGCATAATACCATCCCCTGAACAGCCATAAACATGGCGAGACACCACATTAGTCTTCACAGATTCAATAGAGCATGATAATCTCGTCTCAATTCCGTCCCAATGACCAGCCAGCACCGCAAGCTTACCATTAGACTCGTTTTAAGCTCAGGAAAAAATCCTGGGAACACGTAACAGTTCAGCCTGGCACCTCGTATCAGTCAGGTAACTAGTCATGGAGCTTCAATCGTAGCTCACAATTATCGTGCTATCATGTGCTGGGATATGGATTGTTTTGTTTTTTGGTCGATATGATTTTTTGGCTTCGGTTAAGGTAGAGCGAGAAAGTTAGGTGGTGGATTTAGCGAGCCATCACAAGGAAAAATATGTCTTAATATGATTATATTTAGTCAAAACATAGGAGAATTAGTGACAAAAATAGTTGCATTAGTAGTAATTTTACAGGGAATAATTGACGTAGTGTTCAGCAATATCAAAATTAATCACGTCAATAAATTTCGATATGTATTATATTTCCTAATATTATCTTTATCAGTAGCAGTAACCTGCATCTCGGTGTCTCTATCTGTAGCAGTAACCTGCATCTCGGTATCTCTATCTGTAGCAGTAAGCTGCATCTCGGTATCTCTATCAGTAGCAGTAGCTGCATCTCGGTATCTCTATTTGTAGCAGTTAGCTGCATCTCGGTATCTCTATCTGTAGCAGTAAGCTGCGCCTCTTACTAACAACATTCTATATCTTCTACATGTGTGTGAGCAAACCCAGCAACACTCTCTTATAACATCCTATTCTACACGGAGTCACCAATTCGTTAAAATACGACGTATTTGAGAAGCAAAAACTTAAAGCGCTATAATATTGATGTTTTCAATGCACCAGCTTCAATACACTGGACAATTTTAACACTGCGTTACCATAAGTAACGAGTATAACCATTCGCAGATCGCTGTCCACGTGGCTTAACGGGCGTACCCAGGACGCTGCATGGTTCGATCCCCGCACTAGTTCTGAAGATGTTGTCGTGGATGTTGTTGTCGTGGTCGTGCAAGATGTTGTCGTGGTCGTGCAAGATGTTGTCGTGGTCGTGCAAGATGTTGTCGTGGTCGTGCAAGATGTTGTCGTTGTCGTGCAAGATGTTGTCGTGGATGTTGTTGTCGTGGTCGTGCAAGATGTTGTCGTGGATATATCACGTCACTGTGATGTCATTGTGAATGTGTCCAATGGTTACTCTTTGTTTTTCTCCTTGTGATGTTATTGTATGCTTTAGTTCATCATTCTTTTATCCACTCTTTATCAGTTGTTTACTCGTTGTCAAGACCAGTTTTCTACTCGTTGTCAAGACCAGTTTCCTACTCGTTGTCAAGACCAGTTTCCTACTCGTTGTCAAGACCAGTTTCCTACTCGTTGTCAAGATCAGTTTCCTACTCGTTGTCAAGACCAGTTTCCTACTCGTTGTCAAGACCAGTTTCCTACTCGTTGTCAAGATCAGTTGCCTACAAGCTGTCAACAATTCCATACATGTTGTCAGAATTTTTTTTCTCTTACATTTCAAAAGATTTTAAATCTTAATATGTATTGCAATGCAGGTTCTGAGCCCAACTACTCTCGTATACAAAGAGTTCAATCCAAATTCCAGCTTATCCGATGTATAAAAGTATATATCGCATCTGTTCTATGATATCCAATAGAGTTTATAACATGGATTCCCTTCGCTGTTATGCTAAATAGCAGGACACACGTACATCCACTCCGACCACACCAGGGTACATATACACCCATTTTTACCTCACCAGGGCACATATACACCCATTTTTACCTCACCAGGGCACATATACACCCATTTTTACCTCACCAGGGCACATATACTCCCATTTTCACCTCACCAAGGAACATCTACTCCCACGCTAATGACAACTCCCACAGACAATGAACACCACGATGACATATGTAGGTAAAAGATTTCTTCCACATTCAAAAGAAATCCGTCCATCTCCCTCGCAGAGAGCGTCATTGCTGTTCTCCCACACGAGACAGCACTTCAGCAGCTACGTGATCAAGACGAGTTTGTCTTCCTAAAGTCCCCGTCAGCAACCGGACTGACCGGTAGTGGGCCGGGAAACAGATCCTGACCGGTGGCAGACATTTTCAACACCCAACACCTCATCAAATGATCCTCAAACAACGCGGTTGGGCCATCTACCGCATCGAGAACATTAGCGAGAACCAACTTTAGCGTTGCATCAGCGGAGCCATAAATAAAGGCGATAACGTCTCCACCCGGGGCTGTTGTCACTAAATGTCGCCCGAGACTAGCTACCTTCTTAATTACCACGATAGTATCTGCATTGCAAATTTATATATCCTCCTTGTGCTTTACACAGATGCTAATGGCTGGTCCAGCAGGAGCGCCCAGTTAGCTAACTCCTAAATCTCGGTATAAAGTGGGTGGTTTGTCTAAATAAGCAACTGTGTCTTTGAGACTTTGATACCAGTAGAGTGCTGCAGCCAGATCGCGTGGTAGTTCGACCAGGTAGTGGGAGCAATTGTCTAATTATTTATCCTTTTCTCGGGACTCTGGTTACCCAAGATTGCTGGCGCTCGGCTCCCGATAACTCCGCCACCAGTAGCAGCAGCTGGGCGCTCTTGGAAGAAAACGACGGCAAGAAATAAGCGTAAAGTTGAGTTGAAGGGAGCACTGCGTTAATCACGAATGACTCCGATGCTCATTTAGTAGGCATTAGGGAGTCGATTAAGGCTTCATCTCGCATGCCGCCACTGCTGAGGCTACAGCCGCTGCCTGCTGTTCCCACGTAATGTTCACAATAGTGGCCGCATAGCAGCTAGAGACACTGTTCTCCTGTTGCAAGGAATGAAGTCGTTGGCGATCTGCTGATAAGGGGGCGACCTAATGTGTGTTCAGGAATTCCATTTGTTGATACAATTCGCATCAACGTCGTAAACCTGTATCGATATCTCCATTCACTAGCGTATATCTAAATGATAGATATAACTATGGCAATGCATACATGAGAGAGAGGTAAGCTGGGCATATCCTCGGCTCCAGACATGTAAATATGAGGTTTGTGTACTCTAGCAGTAGGGCGGCGAGTGGCTACGCTTAGGTTCCGCGTCGCGATGTGGGTAGCATACGCTCAGGATCAGCGAGGCTCCGTTGAGCATACAGTATACGATGGGCGTAACTTGCTTGGTGCGAGGCTGGCATGTCTCGCGTCCGGCGAGGCTGGCATGTCCCACGTCCGACGAGGCTGGCATGTCCCACGTCCGGCGAGGCTGGCATGTCCCACGTCCGGCGAGGCTGGCATGTCCCGCGTCCGGCGAGGCTGGCATGTCCCACGTCCGACGAGGCTGGCATGTCCCACGTCCGGCGAGGCTGGCATGTCCCACGTCCGGCGAGGCTGGCATGTCTCGCGTCCGGCGAGGCTGGCATGTCCCACGTCCGGCGAGGCTGGGATGTCCCGCGTCCGGCGAGGCTGGCATGTCCCGCGTCCGGCGAGGCTGGGATGTCCCGCGTCCGGCGAGGCTGGCATGTCCCGCGTCCGGCGAGGCTGGCATGTCCTGCGTCCGGCGAGTCTGGGATGTCCCGCGTCCGGCGAGGCTGGCATGTCCCACGTCCGGCGAGGCTGGCATGTCCCGCGTCCGGCGAGGCAGGCATGTCCCACGTCCGGCGAGGCTGGCATGTCCCACGTCCGGCGAGGCTGGCATGTCCCACGTCCTTCAAGTTCCAGGGAAGGATAGTTTAGCAAATACGTTCAGCCGGTCAATGACATCCTCCAGAACTATTCGCTCCCACACCCGCGGTAATATTTAGACTCAGGACAAACCCGGGTGGAGACTGGCTCGGAAACAAGGGTGTTGATTTACGCAACAGATTACCTTGTATCATAATACGCGTGGGATCGTTGGATTGTTTCATGCGTAGGTTAAACTTAGATATGAATGAACTTGGGTGGATATTCATGAGAGATGCGTCGTATAGCCCGTAAAGGCTAGTGTAGTTTCCTTTTGTTTCTATGCTCTTATGCCTTGTTCGCTCTCTCGGTCTCCGAGTCAATCATTCATTCTTTTATTTATCTATTGTACGTTATCATATTGTATATTATGAAACAGGTCCCCTCACCGATTTCCGCGTCCATACATCCTATCCTTCTGTTTAAAAAAGTATTTGCATTCACTCTCCTCTCTATCCCTTCTTTGTCATCACTATCTTCACTTCCTCTTGGCACTTCATTCCTTCTTGTCCATTGTTGTTCACTTTCCTGCCGCCTGCTGGAACAGTCCAATCTTCCTTTCTTTTCAACATTTCCATTATCGCTCAGCCCCTTTGGCTGGACGGTAGGGCGACGGTCTCGCTACATGCAGGTCAGATTTCAATCCCCGACCATCCAAGTGGTTAGGCACCATTCCTTCCTCCACGTCCCATCTCAAATCCTTATCCTGATCCATTCCAGGGGCTTTATATTTGTAATGGTTGGTGATTTTTAATTATAGTTCCAATTCCCCTTCCGCTATCATCGCCTGCCACCCTGCCATCATCGCCTGCCACCCTCCCATCATCGCCTGCCACCCTCCCATCATCGCCTGCCACCCTGCCATCATCGCCTGCCACCCTGCCATCATCGCCTGCCACCCTGCCATCATCGCCTTCCACCCTGCCATCATCGCCTGCCACCCTGCCATCATCGCCTGCCACTATTCATCTTCCTCCCTGGCCAACAATAATACTAGTCCCCACTACCTCGACCCACTCTATCGAGGGAGGTAATCTCTGGTCCTCTTTGCATACCATATGTCCTGTACTATCCACCCTCCCTCATGTTTACTAGCCGTCCCTAATGACCACCATGCCAACCATTGTTGTGAACCACCATACCAACCACTGTTGTGAACCACCTAACCATGTTATGCACCATCCACATGCGATGTCCCCCCACTCCACCCACGTTCTACTTGTCATACACCTAAACCTCCCCCCCCCCTTTCTCATCAAATTTCCCCCCCCCCCCCTCCTCCTCATTGTGTGACCTTTATTGGGTTCAGACAGCGAGGGCAACAGAGGTGGATCAGCCCTGTTGCGTCCACCCCCGTGTTGTCCTGGCTACACCACCCCCCGTGATGTCCTGGCTACACCACCCCCGTGTTGTCCTGGCTACACCACCCCCCGTGTTGTCCTGGCTATACAACCCCCGTGTTGTCCTGGATACACCACCCCCCGTGTTGTCCTGGCTATACAACCCCCGTGTTGTCCTGGCTACACCACCCCCCGTGTTGTCCTGGCTACACAACTTCATGTTGTCCTGGCTATGCAACTTCATGTTGTCCTGGCTATGCAACTCATGTTATTCCACACCAATTTTGTGGTTGCCATATTCCTCAACCAAAGCTATTCCATTTCATACCTTATTTCCTTTTCCTTCTCTACTTCTTTTCTTTCACCCATTCCCTTTTGTCCTTTTTTCTTTAGTATTCCCTCCCTTTCCCTCTATGTATCATTCTGGGGTTTCTTGGTGGGTGGTGATAGTGTCTTGAGGGGAATGGTGGTTGTGAATTATCAGATGCTGTGAAATAATGGTCAGAACCTAAAGCTTCGGGACGATGGTTCATTATACTCGTTTAGAGGGATATCAGCCGGGTTCTGGGGCTTTATCACCCTTGTTTAAGGTGACGTCCGCCAGGTAATGAGAGTTGACGCCCGCCGTCCCCAAGGCCAGTAGCTGGTGCCTCCTCCCATTTTAGATTCCAAAACTAATTCGAATTTATCTCCTTCCTTTCTGTTTTCAAGTACATAAATTATTGCAACCTTTCTATCTTTTCAAATAGTTTTTGATTCAGTGTTCCTCCTAAGCTATTGATTTTAAATTATGTTATATTTTGCTAGCATTCGTCTTCAGGTCTTCCACTGCTACCTATTTTCCTGTTAAAATTTGTTTCGTCACTCGCTTCAGTAGAGTAATCAATTCCATCCTGTTTGTTAGGGCATATATGACCCTCTGTGAAGAAAGTTTCGCAAATTCATTTGACGGCTTTCGTGAACTTTGACAAATAATTTCGTTGCCGTCAATGAATTGGAACGATTATATTATAGTGCATGTCGTTCAGGTGTCAATGACACACTCCATGTGATTCGAGTTTTAAGACATTGACATGATCCACTGAACATTATATTATTCAAATCACAATTCACAATCTTTTCTACCTCAAGAAGGAAGCTTTACCCATTCATTAAATCTAAATTAATAATTTTCCTGTAATGATGTTTAGTTCATATTTGAGAAGGGAAGGGAACCATCAGGAAAAACGCCAAGCAATTTGACTATATAGCACTTGGATTGGGTTAGGATAAGGATTTGGCATGGGACGGGGGAGGGGAAGGAATGGTGCCCAACCACTTGGACGGTCGGTGATTGAACGCCGACCTGCATGAAGCGAGACCCCCGCTCTACCGTCCCGCCCAAGTGGTTCGGTTCAAGTTTGGGAACAAACATTGCAGACAAACACCTGACCCATGGTGGTGGCAAAAGTTCAAGACTGCACCCACTGGGGGGTAGTTGGAGATGAGACAAGTAGACTTCACTTCACAGACCTCCGGCTCATGTCAAACAGCAATTCGTCGTCATGTCTTCACATTTACTAAAGTTGCTTTTAGATTGAACTTCAAGGACTCCATTTTGCCCATAGGAATTCTATTTGCAAATGGGATTCCGAGGAATCTTATGTACAAATTTCCAAGCGAATCCTTTCAGGTGATCCGTCACGCCAGGTACTTGAAATCACATTAAATTAACAATGCAATATTATCTCCCAATGCGTTTACACAAAAAAAAATTAAAATATTAGGCATGGATAATCTGATAAGGTCATTGGTCGCCATTACTTATTCAGAGAAAAATTAATTCTCTAGTCTCAATTTGATTCAGGAAATCATACCGGATGCCAAGAGCGTCTAGATTGACGTCTGGTTCCACGGAGATTCACTGAACATTACTACATTTCCAGCTTGTTCATCAGCCTGTCACTTCTCTTGACAGTCGACGATACATCTACTCTGAGATAGCTTACATTTTCATTGACTGCTCCCTAGAATCTAGTGAGAATCTCCTTAGGAAGTGTGGCAAGTCAGCGGCTAGACTCTCCAACAATCGTCCCTACAACATGGCAAGCTGTATGTATTAGTGTAAACATGATGATAATTGCGAGACTTTCTCCAGACGAAATAGTGCAAACTGTGGAACAAGTGTAGTGTAACCGAGAATAAAAGAGGAAGAAGGTAAGAAGATAAAGTAGTAGGGAAATAAAGAGCGCGAAATGAAAGGTGAGGAATCAGAGAAGAGAAATGGAGAAGAACAGAAGAGAAAGAGAAGGACGGATTTACAATTTATTGCAGTCTGAGATCAGCGTTGTCGAAGTGGCGTATCAGATGTGGAGAAGCGGAGTAAGACTAATGGCACTCTGGTCCCACTGACTTCGCTCGTGTGATCGGCGTGACGAGCTGATCGTAGTGGTAAATGTATGGGGCTGTGGGTCTGTGTAGCCCCCTGCTTAGCGGGACGGTAGCCCAACATGATCCTGGCAGCCACGATGATGCACTCATGTTGACATTAGGTGCTGTTTAAGTATATTGGAATTAGATTTAAACAACTAAGGTTTTACTAGTAATTTCGGCCCTATGAGAACCTGCGATTTCTCGCTAATCAGACCTAAAAATTTGGGACAATATAGTATGAACAACAGATATGTAGATACCTAGGTCAAGCTCCACTTCATCCTAGTTGCATGCTAATTTGGCTGTCTCCATCATCATAATAAAGTACATTTTTATCAGATTGTATCCATGCACATTAGATTCTAAACCCTTTATTCAGTGCAGCGAGTAGTTAATGATGATTGCTATAATGAGGTTCTTGATGTTGATCTAAAGAAAAGTTTTCAAGTGACTGAAGAACAGACGTTGGATCAGAGAAAAATATTCCTCCAGTGTTTTTTTAATACAATGGTACAGCTAGTTGCAGTGCAGCTAGTTCTGTCTATGTAATATTCAGCCAGTTGTTTAAATTGGCACTAATAGTCTATGTGCAAATATTATTTCTGTAAAACTTTCAGGCTGCTGCAGAGCGTCCTATCTTGAGGTTATCTTGAGTTGATTTCGGGCTTTTTTAGTGTCCCCGCGGCCCGGTCCTTGACCAGGCCTCCACCCCCAGGAAGCAGCCCGTGACAGCTGCCTAACACCCAGGTACCTATTTACTGCTAGGTAACAGGGGCATAGGGTGAAAGAAACTCTGCCCATCGTTTCTCGCTGGCGCCCGGGATCGAACCCGGGACCACAGGATCACAAGTTCAGTGTGCTGTCCGCTCGGCCGACCAGCTCACGAGTCGAACTGTCAACAAGTCCTGTTGACAACTCGACTCGGCCATCGGTGCTCGTGAGAGATTATGTTTTTGATGAAGGAGGAAGTTGTTTAAAATATTACAGCAAGAGGAGCAAGAATCTCGTTAATTTCCTGCTGATAACTGAATGATGGGATGCAGATAAAGATCAATATCAGTGACGTAGATTACATTTAAAATGTTTGTTTAGTTTGATAATATTGCAGATACTTCCCCTCAACCATTTGTCATACAAAGGGAGAGTTGATGTGCTACCTCGTGTTCTTTGGGAACAAACTAGTATGTCTATGAACATCCTGGAGACATCGGGACTCGTGCGACATTAATGAGAAATTTCGTGTTGATTTCTATAATTCTATCTTATACTGTTAGAAACTTCGGTTCTTCCCTCATGTTAGAGATTCTTGTGCATCTTGAGACACTAAGAATCGCCCTCAATGTCTTCATTCACGATTCTAGCTTGTTAAAAACGGAAGAAGAAAAGTTAACGAGGTGCAAGGTATGATAATCAACTAGGGATTTAATAAACATGTCTACCAGTTCAACAAAATTCTTACCAGAAAGTGAATTTAGTATTTGGGATTTAACCTATAATCGTTTGTAACTATTGTAGGTATTTACCAATGTCTCTCTTCATATCTACCCCAAGGTATTTCTGCTTTCCACAGGGTTCAATGTTTTGGTTATTAAATTTGAAAGCAAGAGGAACATTCTTTTATAGGGATGAAGAGGTGTTGATTTTGTTATAAAAACAACGTTGTTATTACTGTACTGCTTTTATTTTAACACATTTAGGTACCTCTGCATATGTGCAGCTACTCACGACTATATGAAGCGAAGTGCAGAGTGTGTCAAAAAAGCTACGTGATGCTAAAAATCCCCATCACACAGGATGGTTAGTCATAGAGGCATGTGATCAGTAGCCTGCATTGGTAAATTTTGGGTGCTGTATGAGAATATCCTCAAGAATACGAGAGTTAATAAAGTTAGTAAAGCTCCAGGCACCTCATACCAACGAGTCTGAATGGTCTAATAATTGGGCATTCAGTGATATAGTTTGCGAGATCATGACCCAGTTCCTGTTCGCAGAGTTTGCACCTGGAGTGCTCAGGATACTAAACCGCATTAAAATTGAACCATAAAACTCTTAGGAGCTCTCCCATATGATTTCATTAATAATATTAAATAGGGGTATTATTTTTAGTGATAAATTTCTTAACAAAACTTACTTCCTACTGGGCTATGCACACACAGTATCAAGAAGATACTCAGTTATGACGTGTGCCTAAATATCTACGGTTGAAAACCTATATGCTGGACTGTTTAAAACGATACTGTGTAAATTTAGGATATCTCATTCACACAAATTTTAACGTGTGAACTTTGGTGATATAAGTCTTACGTTTCAGTTCAATACCATTAGGCGGTCTTAATATTTTTGCGTGCACAAAATGTAATGCGTAATGGCAGCCATGATTCGCATTTCAGCTACTTAACATAGTAATAGATTAAAAATTTTAGAGGGTTTTATTTGTGAAAGATTATTCAAATCGTTAAAATGTTTGCTGAACTAAACAGGAGTTCAGCAGTGTAATGCAATCTTGTAATTGATTAAGCAGGAGTAAGCATAATAAACTGAAACATATTTAAACCCTAATCGTACCCCATTCTTATTTATCAGGTTAAGGTGACACCCTCCCTTACTGTTTCTGGTAAAACGGGATTAGAACATTCTAAGAAGAATCCCATTCAGCCCGAATTGAACTCGCGGACGCATCATCTTTCCTCAAATCACTTTGTATCAATGGCTCTTCGTTGACATGGCAACCTCACACCTTCGACTGTGAGGGAAAATGATGGTCTTTACATTTATAACAAATTCAATATGGTCGCCCAGCCAGTTGATGATTGATGATAAAGTACAGCAAATCTTAAAAGCTAGCTTGAAAATTTAGTCGGCTGAACGTCGTCTGGATTGATAATAATGGTAATTGAACTGAAAAAAACTCTCGGGATTCCACCTCACTGAGTGCTTGCCCCAGCAATCATATTAATAATAACAAATATAATAATAATAAATAATTATACAAAATATGATAAGAAACGTCTGATAATAAGGCCGATAATAATATTGTGGAATGAATATCAATAAATAGTAATCTAAATAAAAGTAAAAACTGACATTTTCAACAGTCGAACTCGTGTAAACATTTGTGATATCTGGATTTGCTTGAACATAACCAATACTCACACCTGAACAGTGATAGACGGATAGAATCTGATCCTTATCTCTTCACCCGTATTTACCTAGCTGTAATGAGAACCAGATTGTAACCCGATTAGTAGATGGAGTTCCAGGGAAAAAAAGAAAGAGGTGTAACACTTAAATTGACCTGTGGAATGGGAGTGTTCTAAGGCCTACTGAAATCAGCGTTAAAAAAAATAGATAATGGTTATTATAATCCATTATCATATATTTCCCAAGAGTTCCAAATAATCGTTATCTGTTTTTTAGATGTAAATTAATTTGTTTATAATATAGTTAACAAAACTAGGAATTTTCCGTTTATACTCTGTCAATTTAAATTTTACTCCTCATTGTCGTAACTACAATTAAATTTTACATTGCCCTCGTCAACATTTGGTGACCTACTTGTTTTATTCCTAGCTGGATTATTACTATGCTTTTTGTATGGATGATTGGGTAAGTTTTTGAATGTCTGGCTGAATGATTGGCAGATTGGTTGAGTTATATTGGATGTTAAGTTGATTGGTTTATTGAAGGGCTCTGTGGTTGCTTGATTTCCTGGGTAGATGCCTGAATCGATGGATCGTTGGGGGTTTGCTAGTTGGCAGAATATGTAGTTTAGACTATGTGTGGCTATCAGATGTCGTCTGGAGAAAGACAGATTAGTCACTCTTTAAGGTGACTTGAATGACACGACAACACTGTATGATAGAAAAACACCAGCCCCGTACTACCAACCAGCTTAATAACCACAATCAACAAGCCCAGCAAACTAGCCAAGCCAATTCAGACAAGCCTTCCAGCCAAATTAGTCAGCCAGCAAGTTATCCAGTCATGTTTGTCATCCATTCAGGAAACTGGCCAGGCAGTCAGGCAGCGAACCAAAAATCAAGCCAGTCAAATCTGCCAATCAATTCAAGCTAATAAGCCATTTGCCGAAATTAGCCAATCAGCCAACCATCCTGCACGTTAGCCTGAAGCCACGTTAGCCGGCAAAACCAGGAGGTTAGCCAGCCATCAGAGTTAGGAAGTTACCAAGTCAAAGCGGTATGATGGCCAGGTAGCAAAGTTAGCAAGCTACCCAGCCAAGACATACAGTTAACTAGCAATAGCCAACTAGGGCACTTAGCTTGTCAACCGGACATAAAATCCAGCATAGCAACATGCAAAAAAAAACAGTATGTCAAGCCAGCAAGCCAGGCAGACGCCCGTCTTAACATTATTGAGCTTAAACCAAGCCTGGGCTCTGTGCCATCTTCGATGTACCAGCGAAGTCCCTTGTAGCGAATTATATAACAGTTTTATTAACCATATTCTCTGAAATCTATTAAATTAAAATAAATAAAACGTATGTCTTATAGTATATACTAAAATAAAGGTAATGTTCAAATTTCACGAGCTACTGAGAAGCTGAGCTCTAAACATTGAAGACGCTGTATTTTAACTAGAGCGAGAAGAGGAGAAGTCACTGGTTCTTACAAGACCTCACGCATTCATATGGAAATTATAGCTACGCGGCTATTAACGCCAAACGATCCAACACTCATGGGTGACAGTATCCTTGTCGCCTTATAAGAGCTTCGACCATCCCAACTGAGGGTGTCCTAGAAAGAAGACGACAACTCACAAATCCTACGTGAATTTCGACGATCGCGACATCGTCTGCGGGCCTTGTTTTTGACCCCCCGTTGTCTGAAAGCCGCTTCTAGAGCTGGAGAACGCCGCACCTAATGCCGGATAAGAGGCCCAATCGGAACCTTAGTATCGCTACCGCCATCACCTCCACTAAATGCTACCTATTGTGGCTGCTGGAGTACCTCAACTTATCAAATTATCAGGACTTTGGCCATCATACCTTCACAATATTTTTTTTTAGAAGTCCGTGTGTGTGTGTGTGTGTGTGTGTGTGTGTGTGTGCGCGCGCACGTGTGAACGAGGGTGCTTGAATGCATGCGAATGTGTTTTAAGTGTCTTCGAGATGGCGGTCTGATAACAGAGCCGATTAAGTTGGTTTTTGGTGGCAGTGTCGTCCGCTCTGAGAGAAATGGTGAGGTGTGTTGAGGCCTGCGAAGCGATACGTCTCTGTCAAGGGCGGCTGGTATTATGACGCTGTTCCAGGGATAGGAGGGAATGTTGGTGGTCTTGCTTGTGTGAGCGTGTTTGGCTAGTAGACGTTGGGATTACTTGGGATTTGCATGAGAGCTGGTGGGCTACTCCGGAAATATCTGGAAGAGAAGAACCAGATAGCTCATATGTAATTAAGTGGATACCTGAGGAAACACGTTTGGTGGTCCACAGGATAAGTAACTAGTAACTCGTGCTGAAGGAAGGCAGTTTGAAAGTTGGCTATTATGATGGGACGTAGAATATCTTTTATAACGGATATGGAGGAAATAAGGTAGTTTCTGGAGTGTGTTGTGATGGTAATAGGGGTACCAGATGGTTTGATTGGAGGGAACTGGATGAGTTGCTGCGTACCTCTATCGGACACCTGATTGGATGGTTAGTGACCGTAAAACAGTCAATATTAGGCCATATTATTGATAATGGCTGCTGCGGTGAGCTGTCAAAGAAACATAAGATTGGAGTACTCGATGAAAATCAGGCATTAAAAGAAGATGCTGATTATCGAGAGCTTATCGCGTAAATAATAGTACTAAATTATTATCGAAGCAGAGATTGTTTGCATTTTTGTGTAGTATAAACAAATGATACATAAAAAAAATATTTGTTGACCAAACATGAAAAAATCGCAATTGCTTAGGAACTCTAGTTTTTAACAATATTACACACACAGATCTATCGATTAAGGCAGTGTCTGGGATGCTCCCGGACGCGGGTTCGAATCCTCGTCACGGCCCTTATGGATTTTTTCACTAGTTTTTAACAATGTTTTTTTTTTTTTTTAATATCTTTTATACGACAGACATTAGTTTAGAGTTGGAGCAATAGTTAAATTTAGTCGATGCTAGTCGATGTATACGTGTGGAGTAGATAGAACTGAAGGCGATGAATTTATTTGATGGCAAAGACATCTTGAGTCATTGATTATCTCCTAAAACTCAGTAGTGTTTATGAGGTAGTTTGAATCAGTTGCTGGCAATATAGCAACGAAAATATTGTCTTTGCAAAATATGTCAATCAAGTGTATCTTCCACCGTGATACTGAGAGGAGGGAAATAAATCGTATAGATATATGGAAGGTATATATTCGATATTGAGCCTGATGAGAGGAGGGTCGTCGTATCTCCAGAAGGTTTTGACATAAATTAAAGGAGCAGTGACAGAGACGCAAGGTCGCTGGCCGCTACACAGACATTAACTAGCGAGGGATAAAATATGTAAAACACAGCTCGATAGTGCTCGTGAGCTGTGGAGATTAATTAGAGGAATGTGTGTACTCGCTTAGTTTTGCTTGAGGGGGGGTTGAGCTTTGGCTCTTTCGTCCCGCCTCTCAAGTGTGTGTGTGTGTGTGTGTGTGTGTGTGTGTGTGTGTGTACGTGTGTGTGTGTGTGTGTTTTCTGGTGAATCCCAAACACCTGGCCTAACTGACTCGGTTTCGGTTTGTGGCTTCCAGAACCTCCCAGTTAATTCAAAAGAGTTTCGGGTTGGTGGATTCTGGTACCATCATGGCCGAGTCGGTAAGGGCAAGTGTGTGGGATTCACAAGACCGCTGGTTCGAGTCACTCCATTGCCTCAAAACGATTGAATGTATTATATTATATATACGTATAATAAAGATAACTGGCTTATTCAGACGTGGAGACACAATAACGTGGCTGAAATATGTTGACCAAACCACAGACTAGAAAGTAAAGGGACGACGACGTTTCGGTTCGTCCTGGACCATTCTCAAGTCGATTGTGAGAGTGATCTAGGTTGGACTGAAACGTCGTCGTCCCTTCACTTTCTAGTGTGTGGTTTGGTCAACTGGCTTATTCTTAAATTTTTCACTATTTGGTAATTTGAATCCGAGAATTTATTTTGAATAAAAATAATTTTTATGCTTTGTCTTCGTGTAATTATATGCCAGATTATAGATTTTATGAAATCTCCATGTTTAAGTGATAGGCATAATTCTATTAATGTATATCTATGGAATGGGCGTGCTTGCTCACATAATAGAAAAGGACACACAATTCTTGTCCATGTGTGATAAACATTATGTGTTCTTTGAATATTCATATGTGTACCCGACACCTCTCTGTACACCATATCAAAGACCTCTACAGTAATTTTATTATCAATAAGTTTTACAGCTTTGTATTATCAATTATTATACTTCAAAGAAAAGCTGAGGATCATGCTGTTAATGCTGCTGTTGATGGTGCTGTTGTTGTGTCTGTTGTTGATGGTGCTGTTGTGGGTGTTACTGTTGGTGCTGTTAATGCTACTGTTGGTGCTGTTAATGCTGCTGTTGGTGCTGTTAATGCTGCTGTTGGTGCTGTTAATGCTGCTGTTGGTGCTGTTAATGCTGCTGTTGGTGCTGCTGATTGTGCTGCTGGTGATAGTGGAGATAATGGTGTTATTTTCTTGATTGCTTCTGTTGCTCCAGCTTGTGATTTTGCTGCTGTTGGTTGCAACAGACGTTCTTGATACCGTTCGCGATACTGTTGATTGATTTCACTGTCTTTTTCACTAGAGATGGTGCTGCCTTTATTTGGGATGCTGCTGCTGCTGCTGCTGCTGGAGATGATTGTGATGCTGCTGGAGATGATTGTGATGCTGCTGGAGATGATTGTGATGCTGCTGGAGATGATTGTGATGCTGCTGGAGATGATTGTGATGCTGCTGGAGATGATTGTGATGCTGCTGGAGATGATTGTGATGCTGCTGGAGATGATTGTGATGCTGCTGGAGATGATTGTGATGCTGCTGGAGATACCGGTGGTGCTTCTAGTGGTGCTTGTTGATCTTAGCTGTGGTAGTGGGGCTGTTTCTGCTGGTGTCACAATCCTGGTCAAATCACTAGTGTTGTTGGTTCTTCTATTGCAACGTCAAGTTGTAACAGAGGTTGTTGTGCTGCTCTCTCGCTTCCATCTGATTTGCATGAAGTTGTCTCGTTCGTTTAGTGCATCAGAGGGAGAGTTTTCTCCACCATTGTCGATAATCCTCCTGATTTCTCCTCCTCTTTCTCCTTTTCCTTCGTTTTTCCCCTAGTTCTTCTCACTCTCAACTTTATTATTTGTGTTAGGTAGCTGAGGTACTTAGAGTGATGTTTAGACATTAACATAAAGTGTTATGATGTTTTTGAGGAAGTATGAGGGAGATGGTCAAAGGTGGTGATGTTGTAAGGCGATGTGGAGTGGTTGTTGTGATAGTGATGATGATGTTCTGAGCGGGGTGAGACACCAATGCAACACACTCCTGTTCGTACCAATGCAACATATTCCTGTTCATACCAATGCAACATACCTCTGGTCATACCATTCAATTTAAAAACTTTATTACCGTTGAGCAACTCGACCTTGCATCACCTGACAATACTTACTTGGCCAGCCAGAGGCTTAGGGCCCGCGCAGTGGGCCAGCCAGAGGCTTAGGGCCCGCGCAGTGGGCCAGCCAGAGGCTTAGGGCCCGCGCAGTGGGCCAGCCAGAGGCTTAGGGCCCGCGCAGGAATATCCCTGCAAAAATAAAAATCTGATTCACTCAAACAAAGCTTAACTTAATCATATTTAACTTAATCTATCGTAATCTTACATTACCTAGCCTACAGTAAACCACTCTAACTTAACCTAGGCTAATCTATCGTAATTAAACCTCACCTATCCTATCGCAAATTACGTTAATCTAACCTTTCGCTAACAAGCCTAACCTAACCTTATCCTATAACCAACTTACCGAAAACTACCTGAGAATTTTGTATAGAATAATCTTGGCTTCCTGATTCTTCTATATACCAGTGAATCGGATTTTAAACCTTTACTCAAATCACACTTTTTAACTCTAAGACTAGTTTAGTTGCTTACGTCTAGACTTTCTCCAGCTTCATTCTGTACTTTAGGGTGCTACGTTAGCGCTCTATATTCTAAAACTGGTCTGACATACGTAGTGTACAAGATTCCGCAGGATTCATTATTCAAGTTTATAAAGTAAGTTCATATGTTGGCCTAACTTGCATATGCAGCTGATCTTATCCATTTCACGTAAGTTTCTGGAGACATACTCGGTGTGATATATATTCCTAAATCTTTTTCGTCGGATTTCTCCAACTGTTTTACTAGTCGTATGTGAAGGTTAGTGTCGAAAACTTTATAAAATTTCACAAAGACACAACCCACAATTAGGTGAGTGTTGCTGGCGAGGTTTTTAAATTTGTTAAAAATAATTTAGTGCCTTCAAAACGTCAGTAAGCCGATAATTAGCGATATATAAATACTGTTTAAAAATGATTAAAAATCATCACCATAGCAGCAGTATATGAATGTGACTATTGTTCATGCAAGAACTGAATATTTGCAAGAAGATTAACAATACCAGCGAGATTATTAGCGCTGTACAACCCTAGCTAGAAATGGGCAGAAGGCTCGTTACAATTTGCCTCCCACTTCAACTCTATTGTTATAGAGTAGCGGGAGGAGTGTGGAGGGGGAGAGAGCAACGTGGGTGGCAGAGGCTGGGAGGGGCGTCGTCCCCTCCCACCCCTGTACCTTGCAGATGGTCGTATCGGAAGGTCTGTGGGCGGCCTCACCTCACAACCACATGTCTGTCTCTCCTCACCACCACAACCTGAATGCATAAAATCACCCCCAGCACCCCCTCCACTTCTCTTGAGATTTGTTATTGAAGAGATACCCACAGATTCATCTGTGGGAGTTTTCTTCGCGTCATATGAGCTTAATTTTAGTCGTGTATTGTTTGAGGCGGACCAAAATGGTTGCCAAGGCACTAGGGCAGCTTGATGTGAAACGGCCGTTTCGAGGCTTGGAGAGGCAAGTGACGGGTGAATGTTCCATAAATTGCTTGTATAAAGTTGTGATGGCTGCCGAGCTCGTAATTTGAGATAAGAAATAGATGGACTTCCTTGTGAGAGAGAGATAGACACTGGGCCAAAGTGCCACCAGCCCCAGGAGAAATAAAGAAATGGCCAAGGCGGAAAAAAACTGAAACCGGATTAATCTCCATTTTCTTTCATCTTCAAAGGAGCGACATCTAAGCCGATGCCAAGATTCCCCCAGAATAGTTTTATCTAGCGAGGGGGGCGGGGCCTGCGGGGGTAAATATGGACCCACGTATGGCGAGGCTGCATTATGGACCATCTTACAAGGAACCCTGCAACTGACAGCGCCGGGAGACATCAAAGCTAGCCTATCTGATACTTATGGCTGATCAATCGATGCTTCTGCCGAGAGCTGTATTGCCAACAAGCTATGTACTCCCACCTTGCAACCACCAGCCACACGGACATATTTACACCTTGCTTATCCCCACATATTCTCAACCCTCTGCCCCGATAAAATAAGGGTTATTTGTAATTAAAAGTTAGAGATGTCTTGTGGTATAATTTCCTCTCCAGGACTCTGAATCAGTAAGGTGCGACCCCTTGGGCATATCCCCCACGGACGATACTCCGACATTCGCCCTTGCTGTGGGGCGACGCAAGGCGAGGAGCCCTGGCGATAAGCCGCCGCAGCTCTTCGATAGGGAGTTAGTAAAGGCAGAATTGCGATGCACAGATACACCGAAGTCAAGGGTTCCTCTCCGGCGGGCTCTGAAGACGCTCACCCAGTTTCCTCCGAAAGAAAATGTGTGTGAGTTAAATTTACGGTTTTTTAGAGAGAGGGAAGGAAGAGGGTGAAAGGAAAGAACAGACGGAGGAAGGGAATAAGAGAAGAAAAGGGGAAAGGGAGGTGAGGATAGATGGTAGGGCGTAGAGAGATATATAGGAAATGGCTGAAAGAGTGACGGTTTCTAGTAGAATTTATTTAATATATAGTTTATTTAATATATAGTATTTGCATAATAATTAGGAAATCTTTTGTGACTTACAGGCACCATTCTTGACTTTAAGGAACCATGTGACTTACCGACAACCTTTATTGCTTACTTAAAGTAACCTCTATAGTAACTTACGGATGACCTGCGTGATTTACTAATCATTTATGATATATACGATCATTGTATATGATTTACGGTCACCGGGCGTGAGTCGCGGGGATAATTCTGATATATGGATAACTATATATTTAACCAAATATCATAGCGAGATATATGATTACTAAAAATATGGAACAAAAACTCATTTGTTGCAATATTTACTAATGAAACTATTCCTACTACATTTGATGACATATGAAACATAATGTAATAATTATTCAATTAAGCAAAAGGAAAAAAGGAGCATCAAAATGATGTTAATAATATGGAGATATTTAAAAAATATATATAAATGCTATTTAAATGAATTTGTTAGTAATACTGACATATTAAATCACAGTAACATTGATATTAAAAATATAAATAATATCGATATTAAGCATTAATAAAATTTAAATTAAAATTATTACTAATAGTGATATTTAAATTATTAATTATAGTGATAATAAAATTATTAATAATATTATAAAATTATTCATAACATTGATATTAAAATGATTAATAAAATTGATGTTAAACTTGATATTAATAATTAAATTATCAAAACTGTTAATAAGTTATTTCCTATCTGTTATCAGAGTTAATAGCATAATAATAATACTAACAATAATGATTTAAAGAATATATAATTATAGTAAAAGTAATGTTAATAAATAAATACAGCAAAAATATTAAAATTAATGTCATTAAAATAAATTTTATGTGATTGTTAAGAGAAGGTTCGTTTCAATTCATCAGAATGTAATAACGTGACAATAATAGCAAGTCTTTCAATAGCAATTATGGCAAGAAATATCACTTTAAATAGCAATAGTAGCGAGAAATATCACATTTCTTGCTACTATTGCTATGTAATGTCATATTTTTCCCTACTATTTTTATTTAATTTATTTCTCGCTACTATTACTATTTAATATCATATCAAATAGTAATAACAGCGAGAAATATAATAGCGATAGAAGCAAGATGAATCGTCGTGCATTAATAGCGAGAAATATCACAAGAAATACCAGTAATAGCAAAAAAATTGTTTATTCATTATATATATAGGGATACCATCTCTGGCGCAAGTGTAGGGACCCATAGCCTCGAAGAAGAAAATGAAGAGTATTCAGAAAAGATCTTGTGGATTCTCACTGAACACTTTAATATTTTCCTCTCCAACCACCCCTATTTGTTTCCTTAAATTGTATATATATATATATATATATATATATATATATATATATATATATATATATATATATATATATAATATATATATAGGGAAAATAGGGATTCACGCACATTGTGAATTGAAATGGATTGTCGTTTATCTCTTATGATTGCTTTTTTGAATACCACTTTTATTACAATTATTTTGGAATGATCTGCAGATTACAGCTTCCGACCAACAACCGAGAGTAGCAGGTATTGTTTGAACTTCCTAGTGCCTGGTGGCCCCGGGGTCAAATCACAGGGGTCACCTCACCAGATCAACTCTGCGCATCCTCGGGTCAGCTCACTGAGTCAGCTCATTGAGTCAGCTCAGCATGGGTTCGGATAAGATTATTGAGTCGTTTTTGGTCACTTCCACGTCCTCTCACTGAGTCAGATAAACGTTGTCTTTTCAGCTGTGCTGAGGGAAATATATATATTTTAAAAGATTTGTGTGAAATTTCAGGTTAGGTTACGTCGAGTTTGGTTAGGTTAGGTTAGGTTAAGTTTGGTTAGGTTAGGTTAAGTTAAGTTTGGTTAGGTTAGATTAGGCTAATAGACGTTAGGACTGATTAGGTTAACTTAGGCTAGTAAAAACGTCAAATTTAATTTAAGCTGGGATACGTTAGGTTAGCTCAGGTGAGGTTAGGATTGGAGAACTTGGCAGTTGGAGAACGGATGAAGGGAATAAGTTCATACAGCTCAACTTATCCTCATCAAGCGTTACCTAAATATTATTCGGGAGGAGGAGAATAAGAAATTATGAGAAGACTTACAAACTCTATCATACTAATAAGATATAGTTTATAATAAGATATAGTTTGATATTATATCTTGACCCTATAATAACACGATGTAATCAAATTATATCCTGGTGTTACACAGAGATAAAATAAATATAATAGGAATGAGAAGAGGAAGTAGTGAAATGAGATTCATAATTGCGTCTCTGTGTCAACAACTCGTGATTGGTTTTGGAACAAAGAAGTGCGTGAAAAACCAGTGTTTTTTTTCCAGATTAAACTTCCTTTGTTTAGTGCGACTATTGAACTAATACTTTATTTTGCAATTTTAATCGCGAGAAAGTTAAGCATAGCTGAAGGAAAACATAAGAAGTTAATAGTCTGACAGATCGTAAAGTCGATAATTTGTGAGGTTGATAATTTGTGAGTTCGACCGCTTGTGAGTTCGACCGCTTGTGAGTTCGACAGGTTGTGAGTTCGACAGCTTGTGAGTTCGACCGCTTGTGAGTTCGACAGCTTGTGAGTTCGACAGCTTGTGAGTTCGGCCGCTTGTGAGTTCGGCCGCTTGTGAGTTCGACAGCTTGTGAGTTCGACAGCTTGTGAGTTCGACCGCTTGTGAGTTCGAACGCTTGTGAGTTCGAACGCTTGTGAGTTCGACAGCTTGTGAGTTCGACAGCTTGTGAGTTCGACAGCTTGTGAGTTCCACAGCGTGTGAGCTCGACAACTTCCTCCAAGTCGCCGCCTGCAAGACATAAACACAGCCGTCCTCCTGCCAGTGAATCACTGATAGACGAAGATGAACGCTCCGACGGAAGTCATACCACAGAGCTAGGAAAAACAGAAACCGGAAAAAGTCGACGATCATGATATGTACAGAAAGGGTCCATCCAACACATCAGTTCGCTGATGTCTGCGACCATCGGCTTGCGCGAAGTCGCTCTTTCTCTTCATCTTGACACCGATGACCAAGATTTGAATGTACACTTGAGGAACGTCGATTGAGGCATAATAATAATCCCCAGCGGCAAAATACGAGTGAATGCAGGTATAACTCGAGGGCGATATGGTCGAGAGGGAGGGATGGAGGCAGGCATTGGCCGACCACAATGGCACTGAGCGGAGTTATGAGTCGGAGGGGGGTTGCTGGTACGCCCCATTAAACCTGGAGAAGGAGTGAATACATTTACATATCTCTGCGCGCGTGTGTCGGGAGTTGTGATTGGAAGATTGGTTGAGGCAGCCCCAGCTGGGACAGGTGGTTCGAGGGGGGGGGGGTACAGCTGGTGAAGGAGATGTGAGAGAGGGTAGGTAGAGACAGACGATAGTGATGTGACGAGGGAGACCGACAACATAGCAGATGGTGTTGCAGATGTGGAGGAGTAAGTAGTCGCAGCAGAGATGCCAGCGTAGGAAAAGGCGAAAAAGCGAGAAAGATGATGGCGACGAAGATGTGAGAGTGTGAGACAGTTCGTAAGATACGCTGGATGGAGGAGGGACGTTAGTGGAGATGCGTGAGAGAAAAAAATATGGAGATAGAGGAGAGTGAAGATTCAGGAAGTGAGAAAGAGCAGTAGAGGGAAGGGATATGCGACGTGAAGGGGAAATCCCATTAAATATCTTTGAGAAATACTGGATGGAAAAGGTGGAAGGGGTTCTGAGGAAGAGAGGAGTACTAGGAGGAATCGAGGGGGGTGGGGAGGACTCTGGTAGAAAGAGAGGAATTCTGGAAGGGGTTGGGAAAGGGGTGTCGTGGGAGGAAGAAATACTAGGGAGGGTTCTGGGTAAAAAGGGAATATATATGGGACGGAGAGGGACTGATGGGAGAGGGACAGATAAGATATATGGGGTAAGGAATATATGGAAAGGGCTACGTTGTATCAGACTGTCAGGAAAACTGAAGGATAGTGTAAGGAAGAACTGATAGGGAGTTTAAGAAGGATATTGTAAGGAAGAAATTAAATATATTCTAAGATAGAGATGAATGCAGAGGAAAAAATATTGGGAGAAGGTGCATATAAGGATTACTGGGAGACAGAAGTGAACGGAAGAGGCTGAAGAAAGAAAGATGAAAGAAGAGAGAAGCTGTAATCAAGTTATAACTCCAGGAATAACATGACATCTTTTTCTTCCTATGCAAAGGATGCTAATTTTCCCGCATTGAATTATCGCCTTTATGAATAGGTAATTAAGTCTGACGTGCAATATTGAGACTCCGAATACATACCTGTTTTGCATTAGCAGTTGCATATTTTGGCAGAAACAATGGCCCTCTGAAGGTTCCACTGATGCTAACTCAAGTGAATAAATAAATGTGGATGAGATGGCTTGCTTTACTTCAGTATCTTTTTATATTTTTTTATATTATTAAACATGCAATTTGAAAATGTACTTAAAATGTTATATTAAGCTAGTAATTTTTTTCAGCAGATTCAAGCCTTTCTCAGGATTCATTTGGGTTACGTGGTTAACTGTTTCATCAAGTTCTAAGGCAAAAGAGCATATAACATTATCTAAGAAACTAGAATGGTACTCAGACTGTAAATAAATACTTGGAATTCGTACTATTTACACATTGCAAAGCTATATTGATGGTGTTGCCAACATGTCAACAGATCAAGCGAACCGCTGTGCATATTCCCGTCAACAGATCAAGAGGTGAAGAGAACCAGCTGTGGATATTTCCCCCATCAACAGATCAAGAGGTCAAGAGAACCAGCCGAGGACCTTATCCCCGTCAGCATGCAAATAGGTCCAGAGAACCAACTGTGGTTATCATCCCGCACCAACTTGTCCACAACGTCCTCTAGACACCAGCCGGCTCCACAAGCCCCATCCGGCCGCACGTGGACAAGTATTCTGTTGTGTGTTATCCCTGGTGGTGACAGGCATTTATCAGATGTGTTAATTTATCTCTGTGGTCGAGCCGAATTCCGATTTCTTGCCCTTGGAGAGCAATAAATCTCCAAGCGGGAGATAACGAGTGTATGATTGCACCTAATTTAGAACTTATAAAGCCTCGCTATCTACACAGCTGACGGGTATAATAGGTACCTACACCGAGCTTGATGACAGAGGGAGGTAAAATGAAGCTGAGGATATCAAGATGAGTAAAGGGGGGACAGGAGCCTAGACAGGATTTCGTCATTTACTTAACAGACTACCACGTGTCGATGGCTTTTCACGTGTCGAGAAATGACTCGCGAGGCGAGTCATTTCCTCTTTGGTGTTTTTGAGGCTCTCTCCTCTACACCATTTACCTGCAAAACTGAGAACATGACAGTAAAATGTTCATTGGAAACTGGATATTGTACTTAGCCTCGGCCCTGCCCAACACTTGCATGTTTAGGAAAGACACGATATTCAACTTTAATGATTTTCATATTTCAACGAAACAAGAATGACTGATCGTATCCTATAAATGATTAATCTGGACTCTGCTGTGCCTGTGTGCTTCCCTTCCATTGCTCAAGCAGTTCAATTTAAATTATAGTTCAAATAAATGTGACTACGTTGAGTTACGATCTCCTTGGCTGGTACATCAATGTCCCAAGAGGCTGTGCCATTTGTTTAAATAATAGTTGAAACTATTACCTGAAACTGCTTACTGGACTTATTTTACTCTGTAATTTAACACTTATTTAAACGCTAATACACGTCGCCCTTTTATTTAAATAAAAATGTTCTTATCTGAAATTTCTGTACTCCAACACTAATAAACTAATGTCAAACTAATAAAACATATGTTAAGCATGTGAACAATGCTCTAAACATTCCAAGGGAGCCTATAACTGTTACTTGAGGATGTTAACATTCCATGGAACCTCTGTACCTGCAGTTATATCACTCGGCCGACGGAGGAGGCATTAATTGATGTTGACACCTGCTTGTCCCAGCATCTTTTGTCAGATGAATCTATGTCATCCTCCTGAGGGAGGGCCTGGGCATGGCGGTACAGGTCTTGGGGCAAGTGGTCGAGTCCTCAGAACATAAATCCTTTCTTTAATATGTGGGTGCTGCTGCTGTGTTGATTCCAGACTTCACCATTACTTACTGCACAAGACTTTAATGAGATTATGAGATAATTAACCTGAGTTCCCTAAGCACCTCTCTCTCTCTCTCTCTCTCTCTCTCTCTCTCTCTCTCTCTCTCTCTCTCTCTCTCTCTCTCTCTCTCTCTCTCTCTCTCTCTCTCTCTCTCTCTCTCTCATTGTTCCCAATATATTTCCACTTAGCCAGGTTTCGAACTTAGATGAATTTGTTGTGTTATGTTACCCATACTATCTACCTCTTTTCTCCCTCCGCTTGCTTACTCTTTTTCTCCTCAATATCCACTTACTCTCTGTCTCCATATACCCTTCTTCCCACAGCCTTATCCTGCTTAGATCTGGGCGTTGTTGTGAGAATGTTCTACAATTGATGCTACGTCGTGCTGCAGAGAAAGTGGCAAACAGATGGGGTGTAGTGTGTGTGTGTGTGTGTGTGTGTGTGTGTGTGTGTGTGTATTCTTCTAGTTGTATTCACATAGTTGTGCTTACTAGGTGAGCACGATTAGGTGAGCACGACTAGGTGAACACGACTAGGCGAGTACACACTTGGGCAATATTTGAATTGAACTTCGATGTCTCTTTTTCTAGTCTACAAAAATAGCAAAAGCACAGAACACCGACCTCATCACAATTCCGAGGTTCTTGGAATAATATTATGCTGTCATATATTTTATGGTTAGTAATCAGTTGTCAGTGTTCAGGCCTTCCTAGTTCCTTCTAAGGCCGGGCGATATTATCTTGACACTGTGCGGCTTCCTCCGTGGAGAATCCTATGAAACAACCATTTATATGATCCAACCCTCTTAATGTTCTATCATTTTCTTTTGTTTGTCAAATAATTCCAATTTTCCCTCTATAAGATAACTGCCCTCTACTGTGCGTTGCGCTTATGTCCTATCCCACAGGTATACGAGATGGGAGAAAACCACCCTTACGGGGTCATGGCATAAGGTCTTGTTTGCATTCGAGAACGTCGGCCGGATACATTTCCCTTAATGGTGAATGGACACTTATCAGCATCTTCCCATTCTTCAATCGGAATATGTACAAGGGGAAGGAGGGCCGAACGGGATCTGAGGGGTGAGATAAGGTCCCCTCGTGGCCAGTGAGGGGTTCGAACCCCTTTTGTTGTGTTGTCTGAGGGAAAGGAGGGTTGGATGCTCCCTATTGGCCCCAAGACAATGGCAAACAACGCTTCCTCGTTTGGTCGACTTATGAGGGCTACATCTCTTTGCTATTGACCATCAAGACGTAACGACGTGCCTGTGTCCTGCCTGTTGTTGTACTCGTGGCTGGGATGAACGCGACGCTGTCTACCATACTCCTTTCAACAGTGTAAAAGGGAAGTGATTCTCATACGAACATGTTCAACCTCTGATTTCCTGTCTGTCTCTCTCTCTCAACCGGCATTCTGTATCTGATTTTTATGTATCGCCTGTCTTTTTCTACCGTCTGTCTGTGGTTCCTTTTTACCCCTTTCTCTCTTTCTCTCTACACTGCATTCTTCCTCTTCTGTGTATCTCTACCGTCTGTCTGTGGTTCCTTTTTACCCCTTTCTCTCTTTCTCTCTACACTGCATTCTTCCGCTTCTGTGTATCTCTACCGTCTGTCTGTGGTTCCTTTTTACCCCTTTCTCTCTTTCTCTCTACACTGCATTCTTCCTCTTCTGTGTATCTCTACCGTCTGTCTGTGGTTCCTTTTTACCCCTTTCTCTCTTTCTCTCTACACTGCATTCTTCCTCTTCTGTGTATCTCTACCGTTTGTCTGTGGTTCCTTTTTACCCCTTTCTCTCTTTCTCTCTACACTGCATTCTTCCTCCTCTGTGTATCTCTACCGTTTGTCTAAGTCAGTTGAAAATATTGATCAAGAATACCAGAAAAAAAGGATTTTTAGTCCCTTTTAATCCATTTCGTGTTTGGGGGTGTTGTATATATTGTATCCCAGTTGGCTCTCAATGTACACATGTAATAAGCTTACAGATTATTGTTACAAATCTACAAACACTCACAAGGAAACCGTCTCAAGATTATGCTCATCGTTCGTGTTGTGTTGCGGAAAGCGTGCAATTTATAGGCTTAAATTGACCTAAATTTCATATTGTTTGTCTGTGATCGTTTTGAATAAATGTATAATTGCATTTGGTGTGAGAATGCGATAGTAATGTACTTAACGATGTAAATAAATTACCGCCATATGGGCGATTTATAACTCTAATTTTTTTATTTATAATATAAAATTGGTGATTTTATCTGAGATGGATGATTTATTAGCTCGAAATGGGGATTTATTGGCCCAAATAGGTGATTTGTAATTCCAAATTATTGGTATATTCCCATAAATTGGTAAATTATTAGCCCAAATTGTAAGTTTGTCTCACATTGTTGGAGCCCGAAGGCCTGCCGGGCTTATCGAGAGGATGTAACCCTCAATAGTTGGCTAATCTGCAAACTGCTAGGTGAACTGAGGCATCAGGTGAAGTGAAACGTGCCCAAGCGTCTCTCCCCAGCCACTGGCATCAAACCCGGTACCTATCGTCTGTGAGCTGACTGTGGTCACGTCACAGATGTGCATAATTACTTACATGTGTGTGTATTCAATTATGTGGATTCCAGCAGGCGCTCCCAATTTACCACTCCGTTAAAAAGGCAACTGTGTTGCATAACTGTAAACATACGAAAACACCTGTACTACTGAAGCTGTTCCTGAGAAAACGTCAATATTGCAGTGTATGAATTTGTACAATTACGTCGCTTTTTTAACGTACTGGTCGAAATGGTTCATTATAGACGGCGTGGTTGGTTGGACAGGAATGGGGTATTAACTGGTTAGAAAATAGTCATGACGTGACCTCACGTGGAAGTAATGACATGACCTCACGTGGAAGTAGTGCCATAGGCACCAGTAAAGTGCCTTGCACCTCACCCACGTGTCATCCTTTGCAAATGAGACAAAAATCAGCATGAAAATTACCTCTGCTGAAGACACTGAAAAACTACAAGCACCTCACCCACCCTCTTGCACGTCCCTCAACCTCCCCTCTCCCTCCTTACACACCCACCCTATCCGGCCCCTTCTCCCTTCCCCTCTCCCCCCCCCCACTATCCCCACCCGAGCCCTCGAGGTAATTGGGTTATCATTTTAGTACTGCCTGTGTGGGCGGTGATCGCTCAGCCTGATACAATTGTTCACTTGGAGACCCGTATCGGAAGACCTATCTGACGAAGCCCCACGAGATCGGCCATTGAGGCTCCTTGGGGTCATGAGTGCCACCGCGGGCGGGGGTGCCTAGGGGGCGGAGGGTGGAGCAGTTAGTGGCATCAAAAGAGGTGGGGTGGAGTGCTGACATGAGCGTAAAGTGCCATGGGAAAGAGTGCCATGGGAGAGTGCCACGATAAGGGCTGCCACGATAAAGAGTGCCACGATAAAGAGTGCCACGATAAAGAGTGCCACGATAAAGAGTGCCCCGATAAAGAGTGCCCCGATAAAGAGTGCCCCGATAAAGAGTGCCATGGGAAAGAGTGCCACGATAAAGAGTGCCACGATAAAGAGTGCCACGATAAAGAGTGCCATGAGAAAGAGTGCCATGATAAAGAGTGTCATGAGAAAGACAGCCACGATAAAGAGTGCAATGATAAAGAGTGCCACGATAAAGAGTTCCACGATAGAGAGTGCCACGATAGAGAGTGCCACGATAGAGAGTGCCACGATAAAGAGTGCCACGATAAAGAGTGCCACGATAAAGAGTGCCACGATAAAGAGTGCCACGATAAAGAGTGCCACGATAAAGAGTACCATGAGAAAGGAGTGGATGCAGTATGACATATAAATTCATCAATCAGTGAAACGATAACGTCATTAATAGAATTAAATAAACACTCATATACAAACATAAACAATAAAATACAAGGAAATGAAAGGAAGCAAAAAACAAATGACTGTTCATACAATTGACATGAAAAAGCGTAAACAGAGCCAGGGATAAGGGCAAATGAGTGCAATTGAGAGAGAGATAAGGGTGAATGAATGCAACTGTCAAATGAGAGTAACAGTAGAATCACGTTGTCCCTGAAGATCGTTGCAGAAGGGAAAGGTTAAAGGAGAAGTGAACCACATTAAGTAGTGGCCATCTTGGACTTGCCCTGAAGGAAGAGGGGCGCGTCGACCCCCTCTAGCAGGTAACAGCAGCTGAGAAAGCTATGTGGGTAGAGAAAGCCAAACAAAGGAAAAGTTAAGGACGTAATTGAAGCTATTTGGGTGGGAAAAGCTATATATATATATAGGGTGGTGAAAGCTAAGTTGTGGGGAGGAGAGGGGGTGAGAAGCTTAATGTGTGGGAAAGCTAAGATATGAGAAAAGGTAAGGAAGGGTGAGGAGAGGTAACGGGATGAGGAAAGCTAAGGAAGTGATGAATGCTATGTGGACGGGAAAACTAAAGTGGTAGGAAAAGCTAAGGGGGTAGGGGAGGGGAACTTAAGAGGGTGGCGGAAGCTAGGAGGAAAAGCTGGGAGATCTATTTGGAAGATTTTATTAACTGGTAAGCGATTGGTTTTAATTTGTAGTAAGTAACTGGTGTAATAATCATCATGATTGGTGTATTTGAAATGGTGGGTATTGTTGTTGTTGTATAATGGTCATGGCTGGCCATTTGTGATGATCGTTATGAATAATGATGTACAATGATGGTCATGGATGGTGATTATGGTGTGGTGGTCATGGATGGTGATGTATGGTGGTGGTTATGCATATAATAATGATGAGTTAATGTACCGGTGGTCAGAATCTGTGTGGTTTACAGTTTCTGATATTCTAGACAGTGAAGAATGTTTACGTTGTAGGTTTTGAGGTACACCCCGGGCTGTTAAAGGCTCCAGTCTACTGTATTTTCCAAGTTTACTATGCTTTAGTGCTTGAAAGCCAACTACATAGCAAAGTAAACTGTGTGTGTGTATACATCCGATGCATGTATCCCTCATATGTTTCGCGTTGGGCGTAACGTCTCTTGAACTACTAAAGAAGTAACACCAGATGAACAAATCCACAAGGGCCATGACGAGGATTCGAACCTACGTCCGAGATCATCCCAGACGCTGCCTTTATCGACTGAGCTACGACATGGTCTAAATAGTTGAAACCAGAAGTTGTACCTAACTTACTGTTAGGTACTGTTAGGTTACGATTTCTGTGTGTAATGAAGTAAAGGCGAAGAGATAGAACGGCCTATTGACATAGCTCAAGTGCATGGCGGAGTTGTGTAAAACCCTGGTTTGTGTCTCGGAGAGGCTGCAGGATTCAAGTAAGTTAGGTAAAACTTCTGGTTACAACTCTTTTTGACCATGTCGTAGCTCAGTCGATTAAAGCAGCATCTGGGATGATCTCGGACGTAGGTTCGAATCCTCGTCCCGGCTCTTGTTGATTTGTTCATTTGATGCATCACGCTATTGTGCTTTCTGTGTGTAAGTAACACCAGCTTGCTGACCAAGCAGTAGCAAGTACAATACAAGTATTATAAAAAAAAACATAGCTAGATCTAAAATATACTCTATAGGGTGTACACAGAGAGAGGTGTAATATATATATATATATATATATTGAGAAGCAAAACTAGCGATATCTTCATGTACAACTACTCAGTAACCCTTCACCACGACCCCTGATGGGAACACTCCACATCCCACAATCCCTTCCTCCCCCAGGCCACCCTAAAGTTTATTATTTTTTCGCGCGATTACTTCTGAACTGAGAGCAAATCATGTACACGTGGCGGCGCGCCCTTCCATCCCCCACAGAGTGTTGTGGTCGGTTAGACTTCGTTACGCTCCTCAATTTTCCCGCCACCACGAGCTACGAGACTAGTCGTGTTTCACGTTATTAATTCGTGCCTTACTTTTGTCGTCGTGGCCGGTGTCTGGCGGATATGTCACTTGCAATCTGGGAACTTCTTTCGATACTAGTTTTGTAAGTAGTCAGGGAATATGGTAGAGCAACGTTAAGTAGCGTGAAAAAGGACTTAGGTGAGTTACTTTTGGACTATTGATTTTCCGTGTGTACGTATTCTATTGCCCGGAGTGTTTATGTAAGCCGCCGTGAGAGGGGCATCTTCAGGCGGCTAGACTCGAGATGTTTATAAATATATAATCGTCCCGGAGAGTGGGAGTGAAAGCACAGAGTGGATGGCGTGCAGGTGAGTGACAAAATGGTCGTCAGTAGTGCCAGTGTAGCTCACACGGTGCCATCTTTGGCACTATTACCGTTCACATCTAAGAAACTAAATGGTGGCAGCGAAGGCCTTGATATTTACACAAAGGCTTAAACATATAGATAAGTGAAACTATACCCTGGAAGGAAATATACCTGAACGAAGTACAGTTATTTCCGAGAGAGGGCCAAGGCTGTTAACACTTGATAATGAACGACAATAATATTGCGGCACTTCGCCTGAATTTTACAAGTTACAAAAATGTTTATATCTATAAATGACTAGGTTGTTTAACTACAATAAAGATATATTTGGTATCTAATGACGGGCTAATCAAGGAAGTTATGATTAATAAAAGAAAATTCTGGCTCTCTGCACGTATTCGCAGTTTGAAATTCCGACTTTTTATACCGAAAATATGTCAGTTACTGAGAGCGGCGATGGGTCACATTTTGCCCAAACCCCCCTGCAGTTTTCAAAATATCCCAAACATCCCAAATTCGGTACCTGGGACATATTTTGGAGCCAAATTCTGGCTCTCTGCACGTATTCGCAGTTTGCAATTCATACTTTTTATACCAAAAATATGCTAATTATTGAAAGAGTCCATGGGTCACATTTTGCCCAAACCCCCTTGCAATTTTCAAAATATCCTAAACATCCCAAATTCGACGCCTGGGCCATATTTTGAAGGCAAATTCTGGCTTACTGCAATTATTCGCTGTTTGAAATTCCGATTTTTATACCGAAAATATGCCAATTACTGAAAGCGGCGATGGGTCACATTTTGCCCAAACCCCCCTGCAGTTTTCAAAATATCTCAAACATCCCAAATTCGACACCTGGGCCATATTTTGAAGCCAAATTCTGGCTCTCTGCAATTATTTGCAGTTTGAAATTTCGACTTTTTATACTGAAAATATGCCAATTACTGAGAGCGGCGATGGGTCACATTTTGCCCAAACCCCCCTGCAATTTTCAAAATATCCCTAACATCCCAAATTCAACGCCTGGGACATATTTTGGAGCCAAATTCTGGCTCTCTGCACGTATTCGCAGTTTGAAATTCCGACTTTTTATACAGAAAATATGCCAATTACTGAAAGCGGCGATGGGTCACATTTTGCCCAAACCCCCCTGCAGTTTTCAAAATATCCCAAACATCCCAAATTCGAAGCCTGGGCCTTATTTTGGAGCCAAATTCTGGTTCTCTGTAGTTATGATTAATAGCCGAAGGCATTTAGGGAATAAGCAAATATATAAATAGAGGAAAAGAAAGAGAGAGAGAGAGAGAGAGAGAGAGAGAGAGAGAGAGAGAGAGAGAGAGAGAGAGAGAGAGAGAGAGAGAGAGAGAAAGAGAGAAAGAGAGGCAAACTCCAACATAACAAAGTCTTAACGTTCTTGCACACTCCTTTCCTCTACACCCTCGTTCATAACCTCTCTCTCTCTCTCTCTCTCTCTCTCTCTCTCTCTCTCTCTCTCTCTCTCTCTCTCTCTCTCTCTCTCTCTCTCTCTCTCTCTCTCTCTCTCTCTCCCTCTGTCCCTTTCCCCCTCTCATTTCCGTAATTCATCCTCACCCCAAACACGACTTTAAAGTTTATAAAGTTTAAATGGAATGGTTTGAAAATGTTATTAAGTTAATTAGAACGCAAGGAGGGGAGGAGCTTAGAGGAGGGGAGGCGAGAGACCAGACGTACCGACGGTCGAGAGGGGAAGACTCAATTATTTTTACGGTGAGTACATGGTGGGGTAAACTCCAGGTCGGATGGTGATACCGTGTTAATTGTTACCCTGACATTCTAATCACAGTCTGGCGGAGCAAGTGTCAGTGGTGACGGTATGTTGGTGTGTGTGTGTGTGTGTGTGTGTGTGTGTGTGTGTGTGTGTGTGTGTGTGTGTGTGTGTGTGTGTGTGTGTGTGTGTGTGTGAAGTCAGCCTCCACCACATCACTGCCTAATGCATTCCATTTGTCAACCACTCTGACACTAAAACAAATTCTTACTAATATCTCTGTGGCTCATTTCGGTACTCAATTTCCATCTGTGTCCCCAAGTGCCTGTGCCCCTTGTGTTACAGCCTGTCTTTATCTACCCTGTCAATTCCTCTGAGAATCTTGTACGTGGTGATCATGATTCTCAGAGGAATTGACAGGGTAGATAAAGACAGGCTATTTAACACAAGGGGCACACGGACTTGGGGACACAGGTGGAAATTGAGTGCCCAAATGAGCCACAGAGATATTATTGTGTGTGTGTGTGTGTGTGTGTGTGTGTGTTTGTGTATTTACTGTTTGTGCCTGCAGGATCGAACTGTTAGCTCTTGAACCCCGCCTTTCTAACCGTCGGTTGTCTAATTTACTGACTCCAGGCTTATTTTTCTTCTATCATATCTGCATATTTCTCTCAAACACATACAGATCGGCCGGTGGCAGCTGTCTAACTCTCAGGTACCTATTTATTGTTAGGTGAATAGGTGCATCAGGAGAAAGAAACTCTACCCAGCAATGTAGTTTTAACAGCAGATATATTTGGATCACTAGGTCAAGTTCAAGTTCATACTTGTTACATCGTATTGACAAAGTCATAGCCAGATTAGTAAGTGTTATCTTTGTGTTCTTAGAAAATGATTTGTAAACATTTATTCTGTGCAGACAGAAGTTTTTTTTATTTGCAATTATGAGGTTCTTGCCGTCTATGGTGTATAAAATTGTATATTTTTGTATTAACACATTTAGGTACATGTGCATTTGTGCAGCTACCGTAGACTATATGAAGGGGAGTACAGTGTGTCAAAAAGCTAGCTACGTGATGCTAAAAATCCTCATCATACAGGATGGTTAGTCATACAGAGGCATGTGATAAGCGGTCTGCACTGGCAGACTCCGGATGCATTTTGAGGATATCAACACCTAGCAGTTAATAGGTACCTGGGAGTTAAACAGCTACGACGGGCTGCTTCCTGTGGGTGTGTGTGCTTGAAAAAAATTAGTAGTTAGTAACTGTTGATTGATTGACAGTTGAGAGGCGGGCCGAAAGAGCAGAGCTCAACTCCCGCAAGGACAACCAGGTGAATACAACTAGGTGAATTCACACACACCACACACACACACACACACACGCACACGCACACGCACACGCACGCACCCATCCTCACCCCAGCACACTCACTGGGCAGATACCGCTGACGAATCGTTGTTTGCTTCCGTGGACCAGTCCCACCCATTCCCAGATTACACTCCTACTGAAATTTTTCTCACTTGCTGGATTGCTTAATTATATTACTCATATTACTCACATAGAAAAAACAAAGATGTTCCTGGTTGCAGATGCGTGATATGTATCGTTGATAAAGGCGACTATAGCTGACACTTCCCTCCCAAACGGACCTTATTGATTTTATTAGGTCAATAAAACGCTATGCGTGCTAGTGGCTTTAGGTATTGTGTGTACTAGCTCTATCTCTAAATAGAGATATTTAGAGATATCTAGCCACGCCCGCCCCGGCTGTGTGGGCGTGGCTAGGGCTGTGTGGGCGTAGTCAGGGTTGTGACATGGGCTATGACATGGAACCTATGGGCTATGGACTATGACATGGGCTATGTTGGTGCAACCCTCGCTGTATGGGTTCTGTCAGGCTCCAAGGGCATATGGTCAGACCTTGAAGACCTGTACAGGCTGTTAGGGGTGAATATATTGTGTGAGCAACAACCCGATCGTCCACTGAAAATAATATAGCGATATTTAATATAGCAGCAATTATAGCAACTATTTGCTCGAAAATGCAAAAGCTGACAGGTGCAGGTAATAATATTCATGTGGTGTGCAATTATTTTTGTAAGGGGCATGAACAAATAGGCCAAAAACCACGTTAGAACATTGTCTAGTACATCATTTGGGCCAATTCCGGAATACAAAACCGTGGACTTTTTTTTCAGCAGCCCCATTTTTTTTTTACCAAATAGTTATAATAGGTACAATCATTTGAGAAGGATTGGTTGTGTAAGTGGCTGTAAGTGGTCATATCTAGTGGGTGTGGTCAAATGACCTTTGTGTGGCCAAATGACGTGGGTGTGGCCAAATCCCGTGGGTGTGGCCAAATCCCGTGGGTGTGGCCAAATCCCGTGGGTGTGGCCAAATCAAATGGTGTGGCTAGGCTGTGTAAGCTTAGTCAGGTTGTGTGGTAGTGATCAAGCTTCAAATATCTGGTCTGGTAAAATGGGCGTGGCCAGGCTCCTTGGGCGTTGTCAGATCGCATGGACGTGGCCTGGCCCCTCCCTACCTGGGCGTGGCCAGGTAGCGTGGGCGTGGTCAGGTAGAGTGGGCGTGGCAAAGCTGTGTATGAATGCGGGTTCGTGACTTATCGATCGTCTTCATAATTACTGAGGCCTGAGCATCAATTTTAAATCAGAACTTAATACACTGTGCCACTAATTGTCCCAAACTTTAAAAAAAAGACCAGTTAGAGACAGAACAATCCAACCACACATGTCAATTAAGTAAACTGGTGTATCAGAAAACATAACAAAGTCCGTACTTGAAAAAATCTCTGACCAAGGACCTGAACAACCACAGGAACAAGTAAGATTACACAAGTAAAGACCATGACCAAACAAGGACCAGAAACCGGGTAAAACTGATTATAACGCCAGAGCGGACGAGCGAATGAACGGATTTCTAACCGAAGCAAACGCATGCAAAATCCGGGTCAGTGAGTCTCCAGATCATCAAAGCGGCCCAACATCACAGACACTAGAAGATATGTGTTTATGAGAGAGAGAGAAAGAGAGAGAGAGAGAGAGAGAGAGAGAGAGAGAGAGAGAGAGAGAGAGAGAGAGAGAGAGAGAGAGAGAGAGAGAGAGAGAGAGAGTTTAGAATGAATTACTTAACCTATACCGTTGATAGGTTAAGTAATAACTGTAAATAATGGCACATATAGTACCCTTCTTTGTTTACAGCGCGTCCAAGAATAGTCAACATTACAAATGATGGTCACCTCATGTTTAAACTGCATCATTTGGGTTGGATGCATGCGTCTAGGGTGAAGATGTTGGGTTTTGATGTGGCGGAGGTGAGGTTTTAGTGGGGTTGTAGTGGGGTTAGTGTAGTTTTAGTGGGAGAGGTGATTGTGTTGCCAAGGTGGGATTTGGATGATGAGTGGTTATGGAGTTGGGGATTGATTGTGTGGCTGATATGTAATGGGATGTATGTTTCTCGTGTTGGGCATATGTGGTGTGGTTATGGGCATGTGTAGTAGGGCCTGTGGTGCTGTAGTATGAGGATATTGTGTGGTGTGAGGGTTGTGTTAATCTGGGTATTTTTTGGGTGTGTTGTAAGAGGTTGAGTGGTTGTTGTGGGGGTTTTGTGATTTGAGAGGGAGAGGGGGGTTGTGTGATTGTTACGTGGGTGTGGTTGAAACGTGGTGGTTATATGGATATGTTGTGCGGTTGTGATATTTAAATAAGCTCAATTGGTTATTATATTGTATAGTGGTGGCGGTTATGTCGTGGTGATTTGGGTGTGGTATGGTGGTGTGGTTGTATGGGTGTGGTGGTGGTGCTGTGTGGAGTGTAGGGACAAGGTGATATAGCCGGAGGGAGAGGGTTGAGGGTCGTGGAGGGTGGGGGGGGGGGGGAAGGAAGAGTGTGAGGAGGAGGAGAAGGAGGAGGAGGAAGAAGAGGAGGATGGTACCGACACAGGCAGGACAAAGGTCTGGTCAAGAGGAATATGTCACCTCGACCCGTCAACCGGAATCAAGTGCTTCTCCAACCTCCACCAGTGGGGCCACCACCGCCCCTGTCAACTGTCGCCCGATAATCAAAGCTAAATGATCTGCTTCTCCACCTTCATCTAATCTTGTGTACCTGACTTCCTGATTGCAATATCACGCGTTAAAAAGAATCTTCTGAAGTGCGATTAGTCGAAGTTTCCATTGCTTGACTTACCAATATCCAGCGACAGAGGGAAGAGTATGAAAACGGCCTTTTAGTGTACCAATCTCTAGGCTGTAAATTCTAAAACGCCGCCGAAATCAACGAAATTAACTGTGCCGGTGAGTGCGGGTCGGTGTGTCCCCTGCAGTCGAAGCGATTATCCTCTCTATCTTATCAACATCTTATTTTATCTCATCTAACTCATCCCGCGCGTCACAAACCCTAAAGTCGGGCGCATCCTTAACCATTTTCTGTTCTTGTTTACATCAAGATTTACAGTTTTCTGAATTATCTTCCATTGGCGTTTTGAAGATATACGGCACTTGTATAATTAATATGTGTAGATATATTAGATTCTAGTGAGAGACAGCTGTTATAGTGAGAGATAAAGGGCACGGTTCGTTATAAACGAGTGTTCGTTTAGATAATTCAACATGTCGAGGAAATGGGAATTTACACGGGTCGTCCCTCGATGCTCAGGGTTCCTACAGAGGAGGCTGGCGGATGGTCCGAGCTTAGCATTCATATTTCCCCTTTATGTGTGTGTGTGTGTATTGTGATGGTGGACATTCTAGTACTCGATTTGAATAATGGACGATGTCCATGTTATGCGACCATCGTTAAAAAGGCCGAGATGAATGGGACACTTTGTTGAGATGAGATGGACAGAGGACATCACCAGCACCACCACAGCTACCTCCACCACCACCAGACATACCCTTACACACAGCCATCCACTCCCATTAGACCACTACCATTACTATCAATATCATCAACATCCCTACTCTACAGGCCTCCTTTCTCATATGACCATCACTGCTTCCTTTGCTCATCCTGCTCCTGTCACCACCACCACCATCATAGCCTCCCACCATTCCCTTACCACCACCATCACTACACCCACCACCACAACTACCAACATCACCACTGACACCACCACCGCCAATATCACCACCATCAAGCATTCACAACTAACACTACCATAAAAATACACGCAGTCACGAGTCTAATCATTCATCCATTCATTTTCAGCAATAATTTGTTCTGTTAATACCCAGTAACAAATCATTTATATGGTAACAGTAAACCCTCAATGACTGCACACACGTACATTGGTCACCATTTTTCTCATGTTACAATGATATTTTTTAATATATATGAAGAACAGCTTCGATTGGTATAGCCTGTGAGCTCTAGTCTCAACTACACACATAATAACTATTTATACGTTGTGCAAGCGGGTCACAGGGGACTGTTTCTCTTGGTTATCACAAAGACGAACATCTCTCAGAACTCAGAGCATCAAACGTAAGGCTTCAGGTAATGCAAAATCATTCACTGTCCAGGAGTCGATTGAAGGGAGCCGCGTTGTGATAAGAACGGTTTACACAAACACCCAAACGATATTAGTTTTTTTCTCCTTTTTGAAGGGTTGGAGGGAGGGTTAAATGTCTTTTTATCTAAATGTAAAATCTTAGTTTTAAGCTCATCACTTATTTGTTTTTTGGTAAAATGTTATCAAGAAATAGTCTGTTACTTATGGTTCTCTACTCCGTGTCCAAGAACTTGACTGGCGTTCATCACTACCATTATTTAACATGACTTAGGAACAACAGGGAGAAAGTACATTACCAACACTGAAACTAATTTTCCTTTTGAAATAACCTACATTAACTTCTCTCTATCCCAACCCTTCCCAGACACCTTTTCTTTGCTCCCAAGTATATCTCCAGCCTCGCTCCCTACCCTTTCATTTAAAGATGACCTCCCCTTTCTGCTAGTATTGTCCCCCCTTACCCCTTAACCCTTCCCTCCAAATTCACCATTATCCCTCCATATATTCCCCTTCTTTCCTATAATATCTACCCTTCACTTCTCTCAACCCATCTTCAGAACCTTCACTCCTCCATTCACCCACCTCAATTCCCCTTCACCCCCACCTCAACGCTGCCCACATCCGCCCACTGGAAAACATCCCCCACAACACTTCATTTGGCTCCATCTTCATCGCTCCTCCAGAAACCAGGCTTTGGGGAGTCTTGGCCGCCAAGCTCGCCACGTCTTTGGAGATCTTTATCCCACGGAGAATATCTACGGATCTCACGCGTGAGCGACGTAGACAGACGCCGCTGGAGGAAAGTATAAGGTACGGGAAGCTGTATGGGCTCTTCTGGAAGCGGTATGGGCTCTTCTGGGAGCGGTATAGGCTCTTCTGGGAGCGGTATAGGCTCTACTGGGAGCTGTTTAGGCTCTTCTGGTAGCTGTCGGACGATATCTTGTGGCGTTGTTAGGGAGTATTTCTGCTGCTCTGGAAGTTCTTTGGTCCTTGGGATTATCTCAAATATGATTATTAATGTTATTATTATAACTCACGTTGTCTTTAATGTTATTTCCGTACCAATCTACCAACACCCAACACCATGAATGCAATCACCGCAACCACATCCCAGTCACCATCTACACGAGGCCCACCAGCCTCAACACCCCCCCCCCTTTCCCTCACCCATCAGCACCACTACATCAGCTAACGAAACTACATTCATAACTCATCACCAATCAATTAGGTGATGAGTTATACCACGCCCTACCACGTCAACTAGCCAAATTCATCCATACCCACTCTCCCCAACATGAAACCCACCATTGACCACCCAAACCCAACCACACAAAAACCCAGCTTCCTTAACCATCCACTCAAAAATGCAACCCAGGATCCACACCAACTCAGGCAAACCCAACAGCCTCCATCTGTACCCACGCCAAACCCCACCAGCTTCCACTCTCCCACCCACGCAAAACCCCACCAGCTTCCACTCTCCCACCCACGCAAAACCCACGAGCCATCACCCGGAACCAGCCTCAGCAATTACCACCACTACCACCACCACCACATCAACCCACACCTCACTAACTACCACCATCCCCCCTACTCTCCTGCTGTACCACGGAGGGCTTATCTCTCCCTATCCTGCCCACCGTATTTTGGCCTCACTTAACAGCCTTGCTTCTGTAACAGGTAGTCATGTCTTTTTATTATTATTATTGCCATTATTCTTGATTGAAAACTTATTGCCTGGGCTAAGGAGTGGTAAAGATGGGAGAGCGGAGATAGTGACCTCTCGCAGATTGCTGTAACAAATGGCTGAAGGTGCTGCACCCCGGCCTGGGTAACGTGTTGACCACACACACACACACACACACACACACACACACACACAGGGGGAAGGGGGCCTCGTAGCCTGGTGGATAGCGCGCAGGATTCGTAATTCTGTGGCGCGGGTTCGATTCCCGCACGAGGCAGAAACAATTGGGCAAAGTTTCTTTCACCCTGAATGCCCCTGTTATCTAGCAGTAAATAGGTACCTGGGAGTTAGTCAGCTGTCACGGGCTGCTTCCTGGGGTGTGTGTGTGTGTGTGTGGTGTGGAAAAAAAAAAAAAAAAAAAAGTAGTTAGTAAACAGTTGATTGACAGTTGAGAGGCGGGCCGAAAGAGCAAAGCTCAACCCCCGTAAAAACACAACTAGTAAACACACACACACACACACACACACACACACACACACACACACACACACACACACACACACACACACACAATTATGTACACAGTTTCAAATGTAGATATGATAGAGCCCAGTAGGCTCAGGAATCTGTACACCAGTTGATTGACAGTTGAGAGGCGGGACCAAAGAGCCAAAGCTCAACCCCCACAAGCCCAATTAGGTGAGTACAATTAGGTGAGTACACACACACACATAGTTGGTTATATTTATAGTAATGTGGTGGAGGCTGACTCCATACACAGTTTCAAGTGTAGATATGATAGAGCCCAGTAGGCTCAGAAATCTGTAAATCAGTTGATTGACAGTTGAGAGGCGGGAACAAAGAACCAGAGCTCAACACCCGCAAGCACAACTAGGTGAGTATACGCACACATATTTACATGTAACATCCAATGTTTGAATTACAATTTTGAAACTATTGTAGCACACAGGCAGCCAACACGGTCTGAGAAGCACAGTGAGTATAGGTGGTTTAATAGCAGTGTTACTAGGAGTTGTGGTTGCGTTAGAAGTGGGTAGAAGTAGTAGTATTAGTAGTAATGGTGATAGTTGTAATAGTACATGTGTATTAAGATAGAAACTACACAACTACTCATTCTAAGAGCAACGGCATCTTGCAGCACCAGCAACAGAATCAATAGAATCAACAGTTGTAACAGTAGATACAATACTAATATTAAACTGGTCGAAGATACGATGCCTATTATCGTACTGATAGGAGAAATGAACTATTATCATTCTGCTGCAAGAGACAATTTACAATATATCATTAGAAGGAGAGGTAATACCTAATATCGTATTGTTAGAAGGGACGATACCTGATATCGTACTGGTAAGAGAGACGATCCCTACAGCCGTAGCTCATTAAAATTAAAACATTTTATTCGTAAATGTCGTTTTAGTATATGTATAGTTTCGTAAGTTTACATAGGTTTACAGTGAATTATTTACCTACCTTGAGGTTACCTTGAGGTGCTTCCGGGGCTTAGCGTCTCCGCGGCCCGGTCGTCGACCAGGCCTCCTGGTTGTTTGACTGATCAACCAGGCTGTTGGACGCGGCTGCTAGCAGCCTGACATACGAATTACAGCCTGGTTGATCAGGTATCCTTTTTAGGTGCTTATCCAGTTCTCGCTTCAACAATGTGAGGGGTCGGCCAGTTATGCCCCTTATATGTAGTGGAAGCGTGGGGATACTGAAGAAAGAGTGGGGATACTGAAGAAAGAGTGGGGATACTGAAGAAAGAGTGGGGATACTGAAGAAAGAGTGGGGATACTGAAGAAAGAGTGGGGATACTGAAAGAAAGGGAAATAAATGAAGATACAGAAAGAAGGGGAAATAAGAAAATATAGAGACGGAAAGGAGAAATAAACAAGTAGAAAGAAAAGGAGACGTTAAACGAGGTTGGAGGAGGGGGAGGAGGCAGAAGGGATGCAAAGTAGATGAAATGATAAGAAAAAAGAAATAATGGAAGGAAAAAGGGAAAGAAGCAAGTGAATGAACGCTGACACACATGAACACCACAGAAATAAACGCTGAATAAGGAGTAAGAGCGAATAGAGAAATCAGAGACGCGAAGGAGATATTGGGCGGATGGGGGTAAGAAACAGATTGGGAGAGGACACGGAGATAGGAAGTTGAAAAGGAGTCAGAGAGAGAGAGAGAGAGAGAGAGAGAGAGAGAGAGAGAGAGAGAGAGAGAGAGAGGAGAATATTAGAGAGAGGAGATAGGGCCGCGGGGGGGCGACAGCAACATGGGACTTAAGGCTTCTGCTGCTTGGTGACATCACCAGCAGCAACGTGGAAGGAAGGATAGGTAAAGGATAATGAGAGGAACGGAGGGAAAGAGGCATGGAAGGAGAGGGAGAGTGAAAGGCAGGGAATGAGAGAGGTAAGAAGACGGGAAATGTTGCCTGAATGGGAAATTGAAGAGAAACAGATTCTTTAAAAATATAGATTCAATTTTTAACTGCATTCGAACCCACAGCTCAAATAAACTCCATCAGCCTCAAATGAACCGGACAATATGCTGTAGTGTGGAAGTTTGAGCCATAGGGTAGGCCTACGTAGGTCATAGGCCTACCTTGAGGCCTATGACACTGGCAAAATATTAGAGGACGATGCTTCCTGTAGGTTTCGTAGCGAAATTTGATTTATTATATATACAATGAATATGCTTGTATTACAGCTAAATACAGCAAGAAATAACACACTATAGCATAGTTTCATAGAATTTATTGATTTTGTAAATATCTTTCTATATATCAGTTTTAATACTAGTAATAAAATATTGCAGTCTTGCATTTGCAAGCATTGATGGGGATCCATAGATCATTACTGTCTTGATAGACAGCTTTCCTTATTTGATTTTTTGTGTAACTTAAAACCTATATTATGGAGATTGTGAAAATGTATTATTAATTAGTGGACTGTTATCTCTGAATTATAGGATATCATGATAATAAGACACCTGGATTGAAAGTGAGCAAGATTACATTGCATGAGGATTAAAAGTAATCAAGATATATGATATCAGGATTATGTGTGGTGATATACAATAGAAATTACATGACATCAAGAACATATTTCATCACAATTCAATGACAGGAGATCAAACGAATAAACTGCACGGAAGATATATGTATTGAGTACATATGGATAATAACATTTAATATTATTGACCATATATGATCAGCACAGAGCACGGCCTGCAGTAGTTGAGACAATAGTGTGCTCTTGGGCCGGTCAATACGGTCGTTTTGAGAGGTAGCGAGATCAGGATGTGTATCTTTATGTACCCCTGGTGTCAGGTGGGGTGTGGCTTAGCGTGGTGGGGTGTTGTGAGTTGGGATGTTGTGAGTTGGGGTGTTGTGAGTTGGGGTGTTGTGTGGTGTGGCAGAGCATCTCTCATCACTGTCTAACCCTCCCCTCCTATCTCCTCTCTCCCTTCTCATCTTTACAAGGAAATGTACTCAGTCGATCTTTTCATTGCACCCTTGATACTTCACTCTTATCCCCTCCTCACCCTTTCTTCCTCTACCTTGCTTCCTTACCCCCTTGCCTCCTCACATTTGCCCCTCTCACCTTTGTCCACTTACCCTTGGCTCCTATTTTAACTCTCCATGTATGTCAATCCAAACGTATTCCTCAGTCTTGCTTGCCCTTGTTTTCCATTTTTTTTTCCCATGGCACTTCCATAGATTTGGAAACTGGGCTGGCTTCTGTAGGCTCGGTACCTATAGAAGACTAAGTATCTCCATTAAGCACTGATTTCAAGAATAGATTTTTTATGTATGTTCACTCGGTCAAGTCGCTCCACTGAGAGAGAATTCCTATGTGAGGTATAAAGAGTTACTTCATGCCAATAGTTGTTGTTGTTGTTAAAGATTCAGCTACTCGGAACAGAAAGTTTCAAGCAGCACGGGCTATGGTGAGCCCGTCGTACTCACCTGGCACAGGAGCGGGGCTGTATGTTCTTATGGCGTTGGGCCCAAAACTAAGCACAATAGGGTCCTGCAGTCTACTGTCTCTCCTCGTGTCTGTCTCTAACAGCAAGTCAAGTTAATAGCAGTCATGAGACACTAACCCTATGCGACACCCTGTCTGGAACTTCACGATATTTTTCTTCGCTCTTCGTGTGTCATACCTCAGGCCATGTGCCACACTGTGCCACACAATGCCACATTGTGCCTTACTGTGCCACACTGAGTAGGAACCTTGTGTATTGTAAAATATGCCTCTGTAAGGCTTTGACAAATAGGCGTCTCTGCTGTATCTCCTCACATATTTTCGTTCATTATAACTTTTTAATTCATTCAAAATTGTTTCTAACTAAAAAGAACATATATTATTTTTAGTTAATTTTTCTCAATTTTACTTTTTCTCACCTTTTTTCCTCAATTCTTCGTTCCTTTTTCTGCTTTCTTCTCTTTCCTCCCCCATTAATCTCTCCCTCTCTCTCTCCTCACATAACCAATTTATTGCTGCTGATTCAGCCACTTGTCCCACCGCTGACTCCTTGTTCAAGGGGGTAGAAATAGCCTAAGCTGTTCTATCCCTTTGAGATGTATTTTTATTCTTGTCTCAAACAATATTCTTGAACTTGAACTCCTTCTTGTTCAGCATCCATCCCAGGTAATGATTCAATATTAACAATTCCTCTCTTCTCATTAGTTCCATTTCTCATGCAGGTACCCCTGCTTTCTCATCCATCGCTCTTTCTCCTTTTCCTCCCTCATTTCCCTTTATCTTTCTCTTCTCTCTTTCTCTCTTTTATACACATAATCGGACCACTCGATAAGCCTTCTCCCTACCTCCCTGACCCTACCCTACCTTTCTCCCTGGGTTCTCTTACTGCCTCTCATTCTGCCTTCCTTCCCCTTTCTCTTCTTCCTGCCTTCTATCTTGTTCCTCTCCCTGTCTTCCCCCATGCCTCTCACCCTAACTCCAATGATACCTCCATCTCTGTCTTCCTTCTTTCCTGTCTCTTTCCCTCAGTCATACTCTTCCTCCCTCCCTCCCTTAATCACACTCTCCCTCTCTCCCTCCCTCCCGCCTGCAGGATGGGTGCTGTCTCCTCACTGCGGGAGGGCAACGCTGTTACACCAACCTGGTTTCTTCCCTCTACCTGGACCCCGTGAGGGAGAGAAGAGAAGCAGACATAGAGAGAAAACGAACTCAGGGAGGGAGAGAGAGAGAGGAAGAGAATGAGAGGGATAGAGAGGTAGTAAATAAAGTATGATAAAGGGAAAGGGTGGGGAGGAAAATGGCAGGTGAGAGAGGCAAAGAAGGGAGAGGCGAGATGAATAGGAATGAATAAGGGTTTGGGAAATAGGAGTAATGAAAGAGGAGGCAGGAAGACTAGGACGAAAATGAATACGAAGAAGAGTATTCTTCTTAGTATCCCTCCGGAGGTGGAGGAAGAGGTCGACGCAATATATATATATAGGAAGATGAGAAGGTGTAAATGCTAGCATTTGTAAGATCAAGGAAAACCCCAGAAAGCAATCTGGTGAAGGTAAAGAAACACCATATAGTTTCCTGTCCATCGAACCGAATCTCAGACAGTCCTCTTCTGGAGGAGCTGGAGCCCAGACAGGCCTCTACTGGAGGACCTGGAGTCCAGACAGGCCTCTACTGGAGAAGCTGGAGCCCAGACAGGCCTCTACTGGAGGACCTGGAGTCCAGACAGGCCTCTACTGGAGGAGCTGGAGCCCAGACAGGCCTCTACTGGAGGACCTGGAGTCCAGACAGGCCCCTACTGGAGGAGCTGGAGCCCAGACAGAGGCCTCTACTGGAGGAGCTGGAACCCATAACAGCATCTTTTAAATGAACAGGATCCCAGACTGGAACCTACAGAAGGAACAGAAGCCTAGACAATGACTTGACCAAGGAAATGGTGACGCACATGACGACGGAAGAAGACATCAAGACATAGTCAGGAAGACTGCTACAACCTAACACCCCTAAAAAGAACTGTAGCACAGACAGGGACCTGATGAAGAACGTTTATACAGCCAGGGACCTGACACAGAAAAATAAATGCAACTAGAAACTTGACAAAATACCTGGAACACAGGCAGGGACCTGACCAAGTACCTGAAACACAGGTAGAGACCTGACCAAGTACCTGGAACACAGGCAGAGACCTGACCAAGTACCTGAAACACAGGTAGAGACCTGACCAAGTACCTGGAACACAGGTAGAGACCTGACCAAGTACCTGGCACACAGGTAGAGACCTGACCAAGTACCTGGCACACAGGCAGAGACCTGACCAAGTACCTGGAACACAGGCAGAGACCTGACCAAGTACCTGGAACACAGGCAGAGACCTGACCAAGTACCTGGAACACAGATTACGACCAGCGGCTCAGAGCCGGACCGCGCAGAGTTCCGAAGCGGGCATGAAGGATTGCAGAACTCTATCATTGAGGATTACTTGCAATTTAGATTCTCATCTTAAGCTGGCCTAACCGAGGACTCGAGCAGGGTGTAGGAGCCCTAGAGGAGGAAGAAAAGGAGGGGTAGACAGGAAGACAAGGAGGAAAATGAAGACTATGGAGAACAGGTCGACGAAATGTAAAAATATAAGGAAGAAACAATAATGAGAATGAAGAGAAGAAAGAGGCTGAAGTCTAGAAATAGAAAGTGGAGGCGAGGACAGTGAGAGAATTGAGAGAGGGAAGAGGAGAAAAGGATGAGAAAAGGGAGGAGAAAAAAAAATTGAATAAAAAAGATGGAAAAAATATGAGGCTCAACAGGACAAAGAAAAGCAGAAGCAGTAGGAATACAGGAATAAAATAAAAGATAACTCGAGGAGGAAGAGGAGAAAAAGAGTTTGAGGAACAGAGACAAGGAGTGAGGGGGGAGAGGGCCATTGGAGGTGGGGTCTGGGCCGCAGGGGGGGGATATGAGCCACAAGGGGTGTTGGGCCACAGGGGGGAGGGCCGCAGGAGGGAGGGGGGGGTCTGGGCTGCAGGGGGGCGACAGCAACATGGGGTCCAGGGCTTCTGCTGTCCAGTGACGTCACGGGGGGCCAGGAGCCAGACCCAAGCCAGACTGCGGCAGAATGATGTAGAGGAGAGGATAAGGGATAAAGAATAACACAAGAATATAGCACCGGCTCACAGGGAGACAAGAATATTAGAGTCCCCAGCGTAAGACTAAAACAATGAGAAAATGAGAGGGAGAGAGAGAGAGAGAGAGAGAGAGGAGGGAGGGAGGGAGAGAGAGACATTGTGGAGTTATGCCATATAAGTATTAAGAACAATAAGTTGTGAATCCAGAGGTAATGTAAAGACGTATTTGTATACATGTATGTATGTATATATATATATATATATATATATATATATATATATATATATATAATATATATATATATATATATATATATATATATATATATATATATATATATATATATATATATATATATATATATATATATATGTCGTACCTAGTAGCCAGAACACGCTTGTCGGCCTACTATGCAAGGCCCGATTTGCCTAATAGGCCGAGAGATTTTCTTTTTTTTCAATAAATTGTTTCCAATTAGCTTATTTGAATTATTATTATTATATTATATTAAGAACATAAATTATTGACTTAATCGTGTTAGTTTAGGTTATGTTAAGATAGGTTAGGTAGGGTTGGTTAGGTTCGGTCATATATCTACATTATTTTTAACTCAAATATAAAATAAATGAACTCATACATAATGAAATGGATAGCTTTATCATTTAATAAGAAAAAAATATTGAAAAATATATAACTTCAGGAAAACTTGGCTTATTAGGCAATTCGGTCCTTGCATAGTAGGCCGAGTACGACGTTCTGGCTACTAGGTACAACATATATATATATATATATATATATATATATATATATATATATATATATATATATATATATATATATATATAATAATAATATCGTACTTATTAGCCAGAGTTGCCTAGTTCATTTATTATACACCCCATACCCATCCCGTGCCCGGCAGAGGAAAGGCTTACAGAGGTACATAATGGGCTCAGGGACTGAACCCCCAAAACAAGCCGAATTTTCGATAAATATTGTATTTTCCCAGTTTTTTTTTATATAAAATGATTAAGTTTTCTTTCCATTATATATGATTGCGATTTTATGTCATGCAAGATAAAATTAACATATAAATTTCATCAAACTTAACCTAACCTATCCAAACCTAACATAACTAGGGAGAGAGAGAGAGAGACTAAGTCTGTAAATCATTTTCCTAATATAATTGATTCTTTTCTATCAATAATAATCTATCTAGAAAGAAATATATGTAATTTGGTACTAGCTGGTTTGTCTAAAACATAAACAAACCAATGTCTATGATCGTCTTCTAAACATAAAAGAACTACCCCTAGCATGCCATTACTGACTTCTTTATTGTGTTATTACTGTGTTATTACTTCCATTACTGTGTTATTTTCAATTTCTTTCTCTATTATGCACCCCATACCCATCCCGTGTGACGAGCGAATGTTTACTAAACAGCGATATCCAGATTCAGACATAAATAATAGACGTTCCTATTAAAGAACACACTCAAGCCATTATATAAGCCACGAGCTATAGAGTCGACAAATTCATCTCACTTAATCGCTCTATCCTAAGTTATTATTCTTATTAATTACTGATAAGATTGGAATTATGCTACAGGCAACAGTGGGTTGGTGAGGCCGCTTCATACTAAACAACGCGATTACGCTAAAAATGGTGCTCATGTCATGGTGTTCAGTAGTTCAGATCTGTGTTTTCGGCTAGCACCGTGGCATAAAATTTGCATAAATTATTGTTTGCGCTGAGAAAGCAAATTTTACGTTAATGTGGGGGGGGTGAATTTATAAAAAATGATGGCATTATTAAAACAGGAATATTAATAGACAAGTAATACCTATAAATAAATATATTATTGACAAAAAAATATGTAAGGTTGACGGAGGGAAGGAAATAAATTACTGATATGCTGCACATATAAAGACATAGACATGTAGCACAGATTAAGACCGACATTCAGAATAGATTTAGACAGACATTGAGAATAGATTTGGACACATACATACAGCTTAGATAATGAAGGACATGCAAGACAAACGAAGACAGATATGCAACACCGATAACTTCCTACCTATCTTTTGACGATTTTGGGGGCCAATGCTCCCGCGGGCCGGTCTCTGACCAGGCCTCTTGGTTGCCAGTTTGATCAACCAGACTCTTTGATTCGGCTGCTCGCAGCCTGACATAAGAGTCACAACTGATTGATCACATATCCTTTGAAGGTGCTTATCAAGTTCTCTTTTGAACACTGCGAGAGGTCGGTTAGTTATGCCAGGAATGTGTTGAAAAGTCTTGGGCCTTTGATGTTGATTGAGTTCTCTCTCTGGGTGCCTATTGCACCTCTGCTTTTGAGTGGGGCTATTTTGCGCCTCTTGCCATGCCTCCTGGTCTCATGTCGTGTTATTTCTGTGTGTAGATTTGGAACCAGTTATAAGATTTTCCGTCTAAATTACTATCTGTCTTTCCCACCTGTGCAGTAGGAAATACAGATTTAACATTTTTAGATGAATGAAGTCAGACAAGAGGTACAGATGCAGACAGACGTGTGTGTGTGTGCGCACACACACACTAGCTGTCTGTTATATATATATATATATATATATATATATATATATATATATATATATATATATATATATATATATATATATATATATATATAAATCATGATTTCGGGGCTTCGTGTCCCCGCGGCCCGGTCCTCAACCAGACTTCTACCCCAGGAAGCAGCCCGTAGCAGCTGTCTGACTCTCAGGTACCTATTTACTACTAACTAACAGGGGCATCAGCGTGAAAGAAACATTTTGCCCATATGTCTCCGCCTCCACCGGGGATCGAACCAGGAACCTCAGGACTACGAATCCGGAGCGCTGTCCACCCAGCTGTCAGGCGCCCTGACAGCAAACTTAAAGCCCTGCACTTAGCCCTACCGAGGTCTTCCTTGGCCACTTCTGACCTTCATGAAGTAGCAACCCAGAATAGTTTCTTAACTCCACGGTACCTAGTTAACTGCTAGGTGAGCTGAGCCTAGCATTCTCCTTCCCTGTCAGTGTATCTAACTCGGTTTCCTCTTGGTTGTGAGCCTAAAACTTGGACTACTGAGCTTCAGAACTCACATTACAATATTTCACACACATAACTGTTTTGTTGATAAGGAAGTTGGGTACTTGTCTAGGTATAATTTTGTAGGTATAGTTGTGTATGAGCTTGTGTATGTATACTTGTGCATGTAAACTTGGGCATGAATACTTATGTAAATATACCTATGTAGTTGCCTGCACATTTTCTCGTTCCATGACGCTGTCTGGTTTAGTACATTTTTCTCGATCAACACTTCGCATAAGACGTAGAAGATTCTATAATATTTTACTAGAAATAAAATAAATAGAATGGAACGATTTCAGTGAAAATTAAAATGATCTTTTGAGTCTGGCGTCCCGGTACTGGGGCGCGTCAATGCCCTCTGTCGGCGTCCGAGCCCCGGATCACCAGTTCATAAGCGTGATTTAGCGCCCCGTCTAGCCTTCGTGGGTTGTAATCCCTCATCGTCGCAATTTGCAGAAACTTAATCAAGCACCTGATAGCTCAATCCGGGGTCTTAAATGCGAGGTGCCAAGCTGGTCAGGCGGACCTTTTTAACTTGGGTCACGCTTGCGTTCCAAGGTTGCGAACCCCCCGCCGCGTTGCTGGTACCCAACCCGGAGTTATGGGTCGACCAACTTCCACCTCCCACCCCTCCACCATCCCCTACTACCATCATCCCTCCACCTATCCCCACACCCCACTAGCCTCTCCACTATGAGCCCCACCGTCCTCTCTCATCACTAAACCTTCCTGGGCTCAGCAGGACGATTCCTGTCTTGTTGTTTTTTGCTTTTGTGAGTCGTCTTCGTGCCAAACATTAATAATAGTAGTAGGCATCCATCAGTCTCAGGAGACTATGGAGTTGCCATTAATAATAAACGAGTAATAATGAGAATGTATCTTGTCATCTAAATAATAACAAAAGGATGTGTTTTTAAAGTATTTAAATTACATTTTAAAGCAGTTTAGGAAATATTAGTTATATTATTCTGAGGATCAATACGTGTATATGCCGCTGAGAAGATAATATTTTCTTAGTAATGTCAGCAGTATTTGGATTTATTTAGTTATGATTTAATTATGTGTATTACTTTCTGTAACTGAATACCTGTTCTTATAATAAAAAGTCTAGGAAACTAAAAACGTTTTATAATGCTTATAAGGATAAGGCTTTCATGTAACGTTTTCTGCTGTGCTACCTTCTTATTATAAGGCGCTTGTATTTACGCACTTTTGGCGTCGTCAGAGGTAGACACGCTCAACTGTACAGTTCGTCTTGGAAGAAACAGTGGATATGTGGAATCAATTACCACGTAACATAATAGAAGTAGGATCCCTTTATTGCTTCAAGCGAAGGTTACACATATGTATGAATGAGATTGGGTGGTTATAAATAGGAGCTGCCTCCTATGGGCCATTAGGCCTTCAGCAGTTACCTTCATTCTTATGTTCAACAGGCCTACAATCTCAATTATTGTTTGTTAAATTAGTATTACAATCAGTTTGGGTAGCTTCTATATACATAGAAGCGTCCACGTATGGGCCAATAGATCCTCTGCACTTATTTTTATTATCTTTTTATATTCTTATCTCCATGCTCTCCTGAACCTTAAACTTTTATCCGCGTCATATTCCACAATCAAATATTTGTATAAATGATTTTTCTTTACCATCTTCAGTGTCTCTAAGACCCTTGTCTGCTGAGATTATGTCGCCTCTGCTCTGAGTGTATCTGTATCAGTGTCCTCGGGTCTCTGGCTTGCGGTATGCATCTGAATGTAATCTAAATACGCTTCATATTACTTTTGGATTGGATTCCACGCTAGTAATGCACATTCTAGATCTTAGCTAGTGTAGAGTGTTCTGAAATTCTCCTTTTTTATGTTCTCGGAATATATTTGAATTTTAGTCAGTTTCACGAATGACAGTGAGGTTATTGTGTTGGTGCAAAGAGAATTAAGCTTTACTTTGTTTGCATATTGAATGCTGTCTGCTTTCAAAATTTGAAAGGTTTCTCTTCACTGTGTGTTGATCTTATGACCTCATAGGCCCTATGCTCATTTTCAAAATGAAATTTTCATAGGTTAAAATTAAGTATAGATGTCTTAGATCAGCTAAGTACATTGACCAGGCTGGCCGAGAACATTCCGTTGTCCTGTTCGGCACGTTTTTTTCCTCTTAGCTTTGCATTGCAAGCAAAAATCATAATAATGTTTACTATGTTTACTGCGCACCCTTCTAGAGCAGTCCGTCCTCCTAAGGTTTCCCATCGTCAAGTAAACTGTCAATTTAAAGTGGTCTCTCCTAACCTACCAGAGGGCCTATAACAGAAAACGGGACAGTACGTCACTTTCGCGAGCCGCTTTCATTTTCTAGTACGAGAATTTGTCCGGACAAAACCACTCGACCATCACGACCGGATTGCCGGCGGGGGGATGGGGAATTAATCTCGGCTACCATCCTTTTTTGTCCGGTCGTGTTGGTCGAGTGGTTAAAGTGTCCTGTACGCCAGATGCAGAGTGCTTCTAGCAGTATGGTTTCGAGTCACTTCTGGGGTGAGTTTTCAGTTGCATATATATATATATATATATATATATATATATATATATATATATATATATATATATATACATTGGGGACTTCCCCACAAGCAGAAAATCCACTCATTACTCCACCTTAACCTCTTCTCATGGCAAGTGTGTCCCATTCTTTGGTCTTAAGGGTCAGATAACCTTGCTTGTGTCTGGGTCACCTCACCTGTCGTCCCAACACCTTTCCCTTCTCAACCTGTTCACCTTTGTGTCAGCATAATATCTATTCTCATATTGATTTGTTTACCGTTTTATTGACCGGGTTTTAATCTATCGTCCTTTTCTTGTGTTCGATTATATAAGGATAATAGAGATAATAACAATATTAATAGTAATTTTAACTTTCGGTTACTTTGCTATAATTCCGAAGATAGACATCGTCTGACCAGGCCTGCTGGTTGTTGATCTGGTCATTCAGGCTGTTCGTTGCGGCTGCTCGCAGCCTGATGAATGAATCAGAGCCTGGTTGATCCGGTATCCTTTGATGGCGTTTATCAAGTTCTCTTCGGAATACCGTGAGAGGTAAGTCATTTATGCCCCTTATGTCCAGAGGCAGAGTGCTGAAAAGACATCGGTCTGTGATGTTGATAGAGTCCTCTCTCAGTGCCCCTATTGCACCTCTAATTTTCAACGGGGTTAAACGGGGTTAATAAAGATAATAAAGTGAAGGAAAGACTCAATAAATGTTAAAAGTTTTAAAACCAAATTATCGGATGTAACCCTGGATTTTTTACCTTACCTTCATCAGTACAGTTCTCAAGGCATTGTATACAATATTCTGCAGAATATTTGCAAATTATTGTATACATCACCTTGAGAAAGTATGTAGGTTACATCCGAGAAGTTGCTTTGTAATACACTTCAACATAAATTGGGTCTTTCATTCACCTTCATTGAGGCACTACGGCATTGTAGTAAGTTTCTCAATAATAATAATAATTAAAATAAAAATTATAACTAATATGTTTAACAATGCTGATAATTGTAATTAAATTATGAAGAGCAATAATAATAATAATAATCTAAGCAACGGCAATAAATACCATCTGTGTTTTCTATATTTCTCTAAGGATTTCTTCGTAACCGGTAAAGTGTTCTAATTTTAGCCTTACATTAGAACAAATGGTACCATAGGAACCTAATTAAATGTAGCGAAAAATATTTCAAGACATTCCAGGTTATACCAATGAATTTTACAAGATCAGTGTGATGCCACTCGTACTGACTTCCTGGGAAAAGAAAACCCATTGACTTCACTTTGATTTAGTGACTTGTTATTGAAACTGGAGGAAGTTTTAACACCACAGCTTCCAGGAATTTACCCAGACTGACTTCCTGGAACATTTCCGTAAGATTTGCTTCTTCGGACACTCTAGCGAAGCTTTCTGGAACATACCCATAAGACTTCGACTTTCTGGAATACACACAATATTTCCTGTTAAATATGCATAAAACATTGATTTTCTGCAGCACACGATGCTTCCTGACACATATCTGTTCCGGATAGTTCCACATAGAGCACAGCCTTATGTTATTACTAGAATATATCCATTAGCTGGGACAAAACCATTAGTTCATAGCCAAGTTCTCGGTCATTAGACTCTCATGAAAACATCCATTAAGACTTTCTGGAAAACAACGGATAAAAATATGAGTTCATTGTCGCAATTTTTGGAATGTAGAATCAAATAATAATTTAAGGGATGTCAACCACACTTAAAATGCTTCCTTAAATGAAGTCTTTTGTTAACGACGAGGTAGACGTCTTGCTGCTAATTAACTTCGATTTCCTGGTAAAACAGGCCAATTATTCTTCGACCTGGAACAGATAAACAATATTATAATGGCAACTCTCGGTAGAAATCAGGGCGTGAGAGGCTGAATGAAACCTTAATAAATGTTTTATTCTCTGGCTTTTTTTCTTTAAGATTTAGGCGAGTCCTAAAGTGAGGATCGTAGATGAACTTGACGAAAGCTGTTTCGTCTTTATACTCCGCATGTAACAGTAAATGCTTTGACCTGGCGGAACCTGATCGTTCTTCCCCCAGCGTTATAATGCACCTGATCGTTTGATTGATTGATAAAGATTAAGCCAACCAAGAGGTGGCATGGGCATGAATAGTCCGTAACCTGATCGTTTTATCAAATGCTTATTAAATAACCTGGAGGTCTGCCACCTGTTTGTTTAACTACCTGCTCGTTAAACCACCAGTCTGTTCTACTACATGCTTGTTCAACGACATGCGCTTTCCATCACTTGTTTATTTAACCTCCAGCTCGTTCGAGTGCCAACATTTCATATGTACTCGTCCACCACAGGCACGCATGACTGCCAGGGATCGCTCTTCATCTGGATATCCAGTCGTTCATCTTGTTGTTAGTTTAGTTAATTTACGATGCACCTTATACCCATCCTGTGGGCGGAAATGGAAAGGGGTTTAGAAGGCACATATTGGGCTCAGGGACTGAACCCCAAAATTCATTTAGCTAAGCATGTTACAGTCTTGATGAACGAGTTACAATTTTTAATTCACATCGTTACATCAACAACGGGCTCGAGACCGACCACAATATAGTTCCTAAATTAAGCAACTGACATATGGAGACCATATGGAGACAAGCAACTGATGGAGACTATCTTGTTGGTACGCCCAGTGTTCAATCCAAACTGTTTCTTATTTTCGACTTCAAGTCCGACATCCGGCTGCCCATCACCACTACCCAGGGAAGTCCAAGATTTAGCCAATTGTAACACAGGTAGTGGGAGACCTCTGTAAGGAAGACCACCTGGTCCCAGTGACCACGTTGTTCAGCCCTTCGTGTTGTAAGCCCAGGTGGGGGGGGAGGATATAAGGGGGAGGGGGTAATGGCCTTGGAATGGGCATTCTGCGTCACACGTGAAGTTCGGTGGCGTTATTTTATTGCTGTTAGATTGGTTTACTTGACTCCTTGATGCTGGTTGACTTTCGCCCTCAGAGTGACTTTTCTCATCTCTGTAGTTCTTATGGTTATATTATATTGAATGTGATTAATCTGCCTTGAATGAAAATTATTGTTAGCAAATTTTATTTATTCACTTTATCTAATTTGATGATTTTTGGCTAATGAACAAAAGCTTTAACCAGGAAATAATTCAGCATTTATCCACAGAATAAATCGTAGAAAAACTAAATAATCCGAAATACCTTATAATAAATATCTCAGATTCTGAAATCTTTAACAATGGTGTCAAACCTTGTACAGTGAGATGGTCACCTTTTCTTAGCAACTCTGAGCGGTCTTGTTTAGCACGACCTCTTCCCCCCAATACCCGAGGAGTCGCGTTATCCCAAGAAGTCCCCAAAGACGCGACTTCGTCCAGGAAACTCTACTCCTTTACAAGAACAACTAGAAGACTGTATACTCCCTTGGACGACTTTACTTCTTTTGGAGACGCTGCTTCCCATACTTCTCATCCCATCGAGTATTTCAGGAGAGTACTCCTATAGGAGTCGCACAAGAGACTCTACTTTCGCTGGAGTCTCTAGTCCCTTGGAACACTCACAAGAGACTTGTAATTGCAATGCGACTTCAAGTGAACCCAAGTAGACCCATCTTTCCCAAGGAATAACCGCAGGAGACCCATCTTCCCCCGAACATCCCTAACAGACACAGCTTCCCCCAGAATAACCCAAGAGACTCGATTCCCCCACACTATCCCCAGAAGACGCCACACTACAAGGAAACCACCAGGACATGCTATACTCTGCCGTTTCCTCTGCCCAGGTGTTATATCGCTTAGGAGACCACAGTCGACTTAATTTCCTTAGAAGACGCTTCTCCACTAGACTCTACTTCCATAGGAAACGTTTCAAACACTGAAACCTTCACTTCCCCAAAACTTGCGACACCCCGCAGAAACTCTTCTCCCCTCGAGAACCCCCAGGAAATGAGAATATCTAAGGAGACTCAATACTTTCCCCAGAAGACCCAAGTTAGAAAGCCTGGTCAGGGACCGGGCTGCGAGGACGCTGAGCCCCGAAATCAAAGCAAGGTAACGCAAGGTATCTACTGCTATTGCTAAGACAGTGGCTGTTTCCAGCATTACAATCGCTATTATCAAAACAATCCTTGCTCTAACCATCCCCATTATGATTCCCATCACCATCCCCATCACTATCCTCTCCATTACTAAGACTGTGAGCAACAATCGAACTAAACAATGTGAGGTAGTCATTGCGCGAATTCGTTTTGGCTATTAGCCCATCTGACAGGCTGAAGCTGAAGCTGAGCCACGCCAGTATATTCAGCTTGTAAACTCCGTGGCAAACCATTAACTCATTCATTTGAAAACTATATTACTGAATGTGATACTGAAAAATATTTTGGACCTGACATATTATACAATCAACTATGTAATTATTTCATTAAACTGTAACCACCATCATTATGTCGTTTACGTAACCATTGTCCCTGTAATTTTATTTACTCTCTAATTTATTTAATGTGAATTGGATGCTGAGAGAAAGAGAGAGAGAGAGAGAGAGAGAGAGAGAGAGAGAGAGAGAGAGAGAGAGAGAGAGAGAGAGAGAGAGAGAGAGAGTGATCTGCATAGACATCGTGCCACAGAGACAGAGACTGAGTCCAACAGAAACTGAACTAGACTGCATGACAGGGACAATGATAAAGGCCTCAAATAATTAAATGTAATTTATGAGACAGTCTGCTTGTCTTTGTGTGTGTGTGTACTCACCTCACCTAGTTGTACTCACCTAGTTGTGTTTGCGGGGGTTGAGCTCTGGCTCTTTGGTCCCGCCTCTCAACCGTCAATCAACAGGTGTACAGATTCCTGAGCCTATCGGGCTCTGTCATATCTACACTTGAAACTGTGTATGGAGTCAGCCTCCACCACATCACCCCCTAATGCATTCCATTTGTCAACCACTCTGACACTAAAAAAGTTCTTTCTAATATCTCTGTGGCTCATTTGGGCACTCAGTTTCCACCTGTGTCCCCTTGTGCGTGTTCCCCTTGTGTTAAATAGACTGTCTTTATCTACCCTATCAATCCCCTTCAGAATCTTGAATGTGGTGATCATGTCCCCCCTAACTCTTCTGTCTTCCAGCGAAGTGAGGTTTAATTCCCGTAGTCTCTCCTCGTAGCTCATACCTCTCAGCTCGGGTACTAGTCTGGTGGCAAACCTTTGAACCTTTTCCAGTTTAGTCTTATCCTTGACTAGATATGGACTCCATGCTGGGGCTGCATACTCCAGGATTGGCCTGACATATGTGGTATACAAAGTTCTGAATGATTGTGTGTGTGTGTGTGTGTGTGTGTGTGTGTGTGTGTGTGTGTGTGTGTGTGTGTGTGTGTGTGTGTGTGTGTGTATGTGTGTGTGTGTGTGTGGTTGTGCGTATGTGTGTGTACTGACCTAGATGCGTTTGCGTGGGTTTAGCTCTGGCGCTTTGGTCCCGTCTCTCAACTATCAATCAACTGGTGAGAGTGTGTGTGTGTGTGTGTGTGTGTGTGTGTGTGTGTGTGTGTGTGTGTGTGTGTGTGTGTGTGTGTGTGTGTGTATGTATTTGTGTGTTTGATTTTGTGTACTTTTTCCATGCGTCTGTATGTGTTTATTTGTTAACGTTTTTGTGGATTTCAGAGTGTATGTGTGTGATGTTTAATGTGTATGTCGTGCTGTATTGTATATATGTTTATTGTGATTGTTTCTGTGGATATTATGTGTGTGTGTGTGGCCCCAAAACATCTTTACTAACATGCCCCAGTGAACCTATGTGGAACTGTTACTGCATCTCTCCCAGAGTGGGTAAGTCATTTGATGATGTGTTTTGGACGCCAAATTGGAGTTCCTCGCGTACAGATCCCTTATTTGTAAAATAATATTTGTATGTATTATTGTCGTGTCCATAATGCCCTATGATCCTTGAAGCCTTATAGAACTCCAGGTCAGCAGTAGGCTGAGTCATTAGGTCAGTTATAGTCCAGCTGAGCGGTCAGATTAGCTGTTGGCCTATCTTGTAAGTCAGATGTAATTTTATTCTTTTGTTCGTATACCAACAAACATCATTCATATTGTACAAATGTTTATCGTAAGTGTTCAACAGCCCGTTCACCGACACTGTAACATGTGTGATTATTTTCAATATTTGTTCATTCCCGTATGAATCGGTTGAACATTACAGATTGCGGTGTTCATAGCGTTCGACGATGTATCATCGTCATTTAACGTAGTTTCCTGAATCTATTCAACGACTCACCCATGTCATTTATACGTGAAATGCTGTTGAATAATAACGACTGAACTCATAGAGAATTTAGAGAGTGGGTGGAATGGAAGATAACATGGTCTGATACCAGGCAATTTATGATTGGTTAAGATAACAGCGATTTACGATGTGAGACGACGATAGCAGCTGATTTATAACATCTTGGCGATAAGTAATGAGAGCTTTATGTTATAGTAGTCATGAGTCGTGTATGCGATTTAGGTCCTAGACTCTATAAGGCCTTCGCGGCATGAAATTAAGTTTAAACGGACGTTTTCACGTTTACACGAGTTTGCGTTTGTTTTCAACGCGTCAGTAGAAAACAAGTCGGAAGGGAATTTTCATGTAAGAGGCATCAGATGTAGGGGAACGTGTCTGAGCGTCTCCGTCCGTTGCGGGAAAAGAATTAGAGACCGTGTTGAATGGTAAAGTAATCAGCAATTTCCTCTGATATTTGTCTACGTGTGACTGCTTTGCAAACAACATTCGCGCCTCGAGAGTCATTCATTTTTGTAGCTGGTAATGTAATGAGATATTTATAATTTTGCCCAGTCATAATTTGGTGTTTGTATTATTCAGTAAAAGATACTAACTGTTGTTTCCCGCAAGCAAATGCAAAATTAACACCTTAGATATAGTGCTTATGCCTTTTTATCCTGTGTAGAGTGCAACTATTTGCCATCACTATCTTCATGGTATATTGTACTTATAGAGCCTATTTGTATTTCATAAATATTATATATTTTATAGCAAAAATGCCTACTATCTCATATTTTGTTAAGAGATAAATTCTTGGATAAGTCATACTAAAGATTTACAAGTTAAATTTGTATCATAAATCGCCCTGAAGTATGGAAGCACATTCTAGTGCTCAAAGGTTCTAGAAAACAGACTGGTCCAGGCAATGACTGCTGTTTGTCCCTCAACTAAAAGATTATTCATCTGTTGCTGTTCGCAAACAGCATAGAAATCCAGGTAAAGGTGCTTGTAGAAACGCTGGTAGATGAGATGCACAGATTAAAGAAGAAACTGGACAAGGTGTGTTGGATTATGCAAGGCAGGTATTGATTTTACCCAACTAAATTCTTACATATATGTGTTGCTTTTTCTTGAAAATTCAGCGATCTTGCCACTCTTATATCACTCGGTGAGCTGCTGTGTTTGTGCACGACGGATGAACTCAGATGACAGCTAATTACGACTGAAAAAGCGAACACAGCCAAAGTAGTGATGTTGTATGAGAATGATATGAGAGTGGAAATAGAGGAACGAGAGCTAAGCAGGAAATAAAAAATATATGAAGAGAAAGGTTCATAGATGGAAACAATATACTGGGGAAGGTTATCTTGAGGTTATCTTGAGATAATTTCGTGGCTTTTTAGTGTCCCCGCGGCCCGGTCCTCGACCAGGCCTCCACCCCCAGGAAGCAGCCCGTGACAGCTGACTAACACCCAGGTACCTATTTTACTGCTAGGTAACAGGGGCATAGGGTGAAAGAAACTCTGCCCATTGTTTCTCGCCGGCGCCCGGGATCGAACCCGGGACCACAGGATCACAAGTCCAGCGTGCTGTCCGCTCGGCCGACCGGCTCCCGGGGAAATGTTTTATTATTGACTAAGACAATACTTTGCAGCTTTTCTTCTACAATTCTACGACAGTAAATTAACTGTTGTCGATCTAGTTCTGTCTCGAGTCTATACCCGCCAAACACACACCGAAACTACGACGTTGGTACAACGTTCCAACAAGTTTTAACCTCTCCTAACCAGTTATAACAACCAATATAGCAAGTTGTAACAACGTTCAAATACGTCATAAACACGTTAAGCCAAGATGTAACAACTTTATTACAAGTTGTAACAAGCGGAAAATAGAGACAGTTTCGGTTTGTGTTTCCAGGGTAAAGTTATGAAGAAGTTCTTTGTTTACGATTGTTCTCAAGCTGTTTATAGACAGTCCAAACTTATAATTGACTGCTTCTTATATGGCGTTTGCTTTGGATAACCCATCAGTTGTATCATGTTTACGAGCTCATCTGAGACAGATTCCGCACGAAATGGACCCTTAACTTACATTGTTAACAATGTATACCTGTGCTTTTCTTCAAACATAATGTTATAACCATGTCGTTAGGAGTTAGGATCAATTAGGGATGATAGAGAGATACTTATAATTGAGGTGCCATGCTTGGACATACGTACATGTTTGGGGTTCAATGAGTATAGTGAATAATACTGTCCAGGGGGTTTACACCCCCCGCCCTCCCTTCCTAGGGGGGTGTAGACCCCCATTATGTAAACAGGTCCTCCTCTCATCCAATGCTCAATATAGAGGAAAATATACACAAAGGTCAAACTAATCACAAAAATGTAAATAAATGGGGCTTTTTGCCAGTCTGTTATTTATTGATTGTAAAAAGAAAACTCATTCCACTAAAAATAAATAATGTTAAAATCCATAATCTAAAGTACCAAGGTAGAGTTCTCATTGTTAAGAGACACAGGGAGACACGTGAAGTATTGGATACATAAAACAGAGACACAATGCATAATGTGCCATTGTGTAGTGCTGTGTCGCCTTCTCCTGCTGGATGTTTCACACAAACAATGACCTTCGCCGTGTACCACTACCAGTAGCAAGAGCAGGAATGATAGGCTAATGGGCGCTCCTCTCTCTCTCCCGGATCCCAAACACTCGCGCGCGCACACACACACACACACACACACACACACACACACACACACACACACACACACACATTCTTGTAGATATGATAGAGCCCAATAGGCTCAGGAACCTGTACACCTGTTGATTGACAGTTGAGAGGCGGGACCAAAGAGCCAGAGCTCAACCCCCGCAAGCACAACTAGGTGAGTACACACACACACATATATGACGGTGCCAGACCCCGGAGGGTTTAATTTAAAGGGTTTAATAAAATATCTTCGTGGCGACGAGTAGTCACAATAACGTAGCAGACAATCGACTTGAGAATGGTCCAGGATGGACCGAAACGTCGTTTTCCTGTAACTTTCTAGTGTGTGGTTTGGTCAATATCTTCATGAAAAAAAACAGGCATGACCGAGTTAAGTATGCAAATAGTTTATTCCCAAACCCAAGTGCTCCACACACGTCAACACCCATATGCTCCACACACGCCAACACACATATGCTCCAAACACGCCAAGACACATATGCTCCACTCACGGTAGGGAAGGATGAGAGTGATGGGAACTATCAGGAAATAAAGTCAAGCAGTTATGACTGTTGTTGTTTCAGAATCAGCTACTCGGAACAAAAGATTCAAGTAGCACAGGCTATGGTGAGCCCGTAATGGACTTACCTGACACAGAAGCGTAGCTGTAACTGGCTATATGCCGTAACTCCCATTACGACTATATAGCACTTGGAAAGGGTCAGGATAAGGACTTGGGATGGGACGGGGAGGGGGGGGGGGAATGGAATGGTGTCCAACTCCTTGGACTGTCCGGAATTGAACGCCGACCTGCATGAAGCGAGTCCGTCGCTTAATTGGGGCTGGGATGAAGTTTATATATCGTGTTTCGCAAGTGGGTGAGCCGATAGAACACCTCATGTTAAAGGATCCTACCCCATGGTGTGTGTACAAGAGTTTGTCGTATGTAATGTGGATCTCTCTCCCAGTAATGTAGAAGGGGTCTTTGCCCAATAGAGTTCAAGGGCTCTTCCCCAATAGGTAAGAAGGGTCCCTCCGCCCTTTTATACTTCTGTTCAAAGGTCCTCTCCTGTAGTGCATGATGACCCTGCTGAATAGTGGACGAAAGCAAGTTAAAGTGTGATCCAGTTGCTGATCCTTTAGGGTGTAGGTGTAATCTTATCTAACGAGACAGGTTATTGCCAAGCATATTCCCCCCCCCTCTCTGTCTCTCTCTCTCTCTCTCTCTCTCTCTCTCTCTCTCTCTCTCTCTCGTTTCTCTCAGGCTCATCTCTGTTCCCTTTTCTGTTTCCATTCTGTTCTTTTCATCCCTTCTCCTCGTCTCCATCTCTCTGCCTCGTTCCAACCCTCCTCCTTCACTCCAAGGAGGAGGAAAAAACAAGGCTGTCTAGGCCCCTTCATGTCTGAGCGGCGGTAATCCCGATCTGTTTTATGATCGAAGTGTTCCAGTCTGGCCAGCTTCGAGAGGTCACCACTAGACTTTTATCTCTCCTGCTGGAAGCGGATTGTCGTTTGTGGTGATTTTCTCTTATGATACGAGAATCGTGGCCTGGCCGCTAAGATTGCTGACTGGTTAATGCAAATCCCTGGGTGATAACCTCGACCTCGTTACCAGAGGTAAATATAACTATAAGCTCGGTGCTACCTGGGATTGAGCATGGGGTTTAGTCCTTTTAAACTCAGGTGTTGTATCCAAAACAGGAAGAGATGCAGTGCTGTGCAGCTGGTGCAGAGAGAGCAGGTGGTGCAGGGGAGGTACAGCTTGTGCAGGTGGTGCAGTGAGAGCAGGTGGTGAAGGTGGTGCAGGGGAGGTACAGCTTGTGCAGGTGGTGCAGTGAGAGCAGGTGGTGAAGGTGGTGCAGGGGAGGTACAGCTTGTGCAGGTGGTGCAGTGGGGGTACAGCTTGTGCAAGGGATGTGGGGGGTGCAGCTTGTGCAGGTGGTGGAGGGGGTACAGCTTGTGCAGGTGGTGCAGGGGGGGGGGGTACAGCTTGTGCAGGTGGTGCAGTGGGGGTACAGCTTGTGCAAGGGATGTAGGGGGTGCAGCTTGTCCAGGTGGTGCAGCTAATGATAGGGCCGTAGCAGTTGCAGGTGATGCTAAAGTGGCTGTGGTGGATGTTGTGTCCAAGATGATGTTGGTGCTGGTAGTGGTGTTCGTGGTGCAGGTGGTAGTGCTGATGTTGGTGGTGTTGATGTTAGTGGTGTTGATGTTGGTGGTGTAGATGGTGGTGGTACTTGTGGGTTCCCGGTTCTACGTTGAGCGAGGAAGGTTCCCAGATGTTACCTCTCTGACCGCCCTCTACACCTCATAGTCACCTGGGAGTAGGGAGGGGGAGGATGGTGCGCAGCCCTTTCTCCTGAATTGGCTCTCCAAAAGATCTCTAACCTCCTAAAAAACCAGAAACGCACTAACCCAAGCAACCTACCTAACCTCTCGAGTCGGATGCATTAAAAACGTAGATATTTCTGAATAGTTAGTAGGATGCATTTGTAACGTTGATTGCCATAACGTAAAAAACATGACCAATTATTTAAGAGGACTGGTTATAAGGATAAGAAAATTAAAGTTAAATGTTAGGATAAGAAAAGTAAAGCTAAATGAGCTAGGATAATAAAAATAAAAATTAAATGAGTTAGGATTTTCAGGTATTAGGATGGATGGGTGAGTTATTTGAGTTAATTAGGATGAGTTATTTATTGGTTGTAAATAGGTGCTGCCTCGTATGGGTCAATAGGCCTTCTGCAGGTAACTTTATTCTTATGTTCTTAGGATAGGCAAAGTTAATTAAATTAGATTAGAATACGGTGAAAAGGTAATAAGGTTAGGTAAGGTAAATTAAATTGGATTGTGATAGGGGAGGTGAGGATAACCAAGTTTAGTTGAGATAGTTAAGCTTACGTTGGATTTCCAGCAAAAGAATATCCAGATCGAATACCCAGGTTATGTTATATTATTATTATTGAGGATTGCAAATTCAGATTAAAACAAAAACGCAGTGACCCGAAATATGTATCCAAATGGCTCAGTGGTAAGCCTATCAGATGTTCATTTTTTCCACCGATCTATAGAGGTAAAGCCACCTAACACTACTCACAGAAATCACAATTGCGGGATGCATCAAATGAACAAATCCACAAATTGTTAACCATGTCGTAGCTCAGTCGATTAAGGCAGCGTCTGGGATGCTCTCTCAGACGCAGGTTCGAATCTTCGTCACGGCCCTTATGGATTTGTTCATTAAAGCCAACTAAGCTTTGTTCCATGTTAGGGGAGTTAATGGGAGGAGCCCATAACCTTCATATTATGAATTCCAACTGACAGAACAAAACAGATGTGAGGACCTTATCTTCTCAAATCGCTCGGACCAGAGTTCCTTAACTTGTAACGCCGCTCGGCCCTGAGGACCTTAACTTGTGACAGGGCTTTACAAATGTCACCTGTTCTCGACACGACGTTTACAACATCCTCCCGACCCCCCTCCCATGTGAACTTTACACCCAGGTCTATATTGTCAACCAGGTTATCTATCACTTGATCGAAGTATCCTTAAATTTATTTATAAGACTCTGAAGTGTGGGTTAAAGATTTTGTCTGCACAATGCACACATACATTGAAACATATACACAAACACACACACACACACACACACATACACACACATACACACACACACATATACACACACACATACACACACACATACACACACACACATACACACACACACACACACACACACACACACACACACACACACACACACACACACACACACACAGGGACCAAAGGGACCAAAGAGCCAGAGCTCAACCCCCGCAAGCACAATTAGGTGAGTACACACACACACACACACACACACACACACACTAGAGCCCAATAGGCTCAGGAACCTGTACACCAGTTGATTGACAGTTGAGAAGCGGGACCAAAGAGCCAGAGCTCAACCCCCGCAAGCACAAATAGGTGAGTACAAATAGGTGAGTACACACCTACCCACACACTGAAGTTATAATCCCAACTTTCATGTTTCATAAGCGAACTGACAGAGTGAACATAACAACACTTTCACAGTAACTGTGAAAGGAACACTAAGAAACACAGAGGGCTCGCGAGAAACTGAACACAGAAGAGCCGGCAACATGTTAGGAAAAGCGTCTCCAACTTGAGATCTATGAACAAATGGAATGAGCTCTAGAACACACTGTAAATAAACTGATCCTTGAGCTAGGTGGGATGGGGTACGTGGAAAGTGTGAAAGACATCACAATTCATAATACAGATCTTAGAAATAGAAGACATGATAGCGAAATATATTATTCACAGGAGAATTGACAGTGTGGAAAGTGTTTTTAATAAACAGAAATGAAACGAGAGGATATGGCTGGGAAGCAAGAGACACAGCTGTATCATTGAGCCGAGAGTTAGGAGACCATTCCATGGTCTCCTAAATTTAAAAAAGTAATATCACCACAGATGGAAAGGCAGAGTCAAAGAACAGAAGCTCGATCCTGCATGCATAAGCAGGCGAGTAAATACACTCACCGACGCACGCATGCGCAAACTAAGTCATTTTCCCACAAACATACTGTTCAAATTAATATGGCGAGTGGCGGTAGCATTTTTGCAGCATGGTGATGCCCGGCTCCCTATCCTAGTGATCTGCCCCATTAATCTCCCCGACAAAACACACACCAGAATAAACATTTGATCACCCAAAACACACCATCAATCTCCAAATTGTAAACATTATCGTTTGACTTTGTCTGATGAAATGCGTGGAAATTGATAATACGTGAGGGAAGGTCGGGCAGGCGGGAGGGGTGAATGAGAGAGAGGGTTAAATTAAAAGGGGGGGAGAGAGGGAGAAACGAGAACCCTAAGGCAGAAGAACAGAGAGAAAGAGACACAGAGAGAGAGAATTAAGATAAAGATGGGGCTAGAAAATATCTCTTCAGTGATAAAATTGATTTCTTGGGGGATGAAATTTGATTGAAGTTTAGATATTTACACTGAAGATCGACAGCAATGAAACTAAGAAATCTGATGCGTAGAGGTGTATTATATTTATTTTTATTTTTATAGCAGTGACGACGTAGCTCCCCGAGTGATACTAGGGTTCTCCCACCTTGCAGGTGCACCACTGTCTTATATGGTCTGGCCTCCTACACCTCATCTTGGGGTGACCTGGTCTCTACACCTTATCTTGGATGGCCTAGCCACCACGTTATCTTGGATGACTAGGTCCCCCACCTTACCTACGTTGATCTGACCATTATCCTGTTCTGAATGGTTGATCCCTTACCCCCTTCCCCCCCTCCATCGACACATTTATAAACTTCTCCGTCTCCGAGATTCGTTTTTTTGTAAAATATTACAAAAATATAGTTTGATTATTTCACAAATCGACTCATTTGATTGTTGCCGCCGAGGATGAGTAAATCCTATACTCATCCTGCGAGTGGTTGAGCAAAAAAGGTTTACAATTGGCACAAATGTTCTTAATCAGCCCTACAGCGGAAACTTTTACTTTATTCATCTAAATTATTCGCACACCTTATAATTACATCAACATCACGTAACAGATTTCTTATATATATATATATATATACATATATATATATATATATATATATATATATATATATATATATATATATATATATATATATATATATATATATATATGTCGTACCTAGTAGCCAGAACGCACTTCTCAGCCTATTATGCAAGGCCCAATTTGCCTAATAAGCCAAGTTTTCCTGAATTAATGTTTTTTCGACGACCTAACCTACCTAACCCAACCTACCTTTTTCGGTTACCTAACCCAACCTAACCTATTAAGATAGGTTAGGTTAGGTTAGGTAGGGTTGGTTAGGTTCGGTCATATATCTACGTTAATTTTAACTACAATAAAATAAAATTGACCTCATACATAATGAAATGGGTAGCTTTATCATTTCATAAGAAAAAAATTAGAGAAAATATATTAATTCAGGAAAACTTGGCTTATTAGGCAAATCGGGCCTTGCATAGTAGGCTGAGAAGTGCGTTCTGGCTACTAGGTACGACATATATATATATAGATTGTTGAATATAACGAAAGGGTAAGATTAATGAGTCTAACACAATTTTTTTTCAATATTTCTAAGGTTTTCTTCATTGTCGGGGAAGTTGAAAAAATAGCTCTCCAAAGTTCATTTTCACACTATTATTTTTAGTCTGGCGCCTAGATATGCGTTTTACAAGGTCACTCCTTACTCGCTCAAAGACTAATTTATGATGCTTGCTGTTTGTCTTAGATTCAGCTACTCGGAACAAAAAGTTCCAAGTAGCATGGGCTATGGTGCTTCGGCAGTGGACTTACCTGGCATATGAGCGGGCTATATATGATTTACCATGATTGATTGATATTGATTAAGCCACCCAAAAGGTGGCACGGCCACGAATAGCCCATGAGTGGATCTCCAGTATCAATAGCTTATACTGGAGATCTGTGATTTACCATGATTGATTGATGAAGATAAAGCCACCAAAGTTGGGGCACAGGCATGCACAGCCCGTAAATTTACCATGCTGTTGTTGTTGTTGTTTAAGATTCGCTGCTTGGAACAAAAAGTTCCAAGTAGCATGGGCTATGGTGAGCCCGTAGAAAATTTACCATATTTTTGTAAAGGCTAATATTATCTTTGGATGAAGTGGTACAGAACAAGAGGATGAAACAAGTAAATGAATGGCATAGCATTAGGGATGTGTTTCTAAGACAGGGTCATTGGATCCTGTCTCTGCGTTGGCTCGGGGTCTTGAAGTAGGTAGGATGTAATTATGTGTTAACACGTTGCTGATTGCTGGTCATCACTTTTTTATGTGTAGGGCATCGCTGATATCCAGTCTTCTGTTATCGTTTTAATTGTCGATTATTTCAGTGTTGCTTGTTATGATGCATCTGGTGATGGTCTGATTGTGCGAGGGGAATATATGCTCCTTGATGGAGCCTTGTTGCTTGTGCATTGTTAATCTCCTAGAGAAAGACGTTGCTGTCTTGCCTATATACTGAAATCTTTTGGGCTGACACTCCCCAAGTGGGCATGTGAAGGCATGGACGACATTGGTCTCTCTTAAGGCCTTCTGTCCGGTATCTGGCGAGTTCTTCATAACTCTTTCATCTTTCCTTCATCTGACCACTTAACTTTATTTAACTATCTTCCCTCCATCCCTCCCGTCCTTTTTTCTCCTTCCACACACCTTCTTTCTTGCCTCCATCCGTACTATCCTCCTGCCCACAATACACACATACTACTTCCCTCCCTACTTCCGTCTGTCCCTCCATCCCTACCCTCAAAAATTTCCTCCAATCCCCCTCCCTCCCTCCATCCATGCGTCTTCCACAAAGAGACGGGCAGGGACGGGCAGGGATGGCCGGCCGGTCAGTCGCGCAGGGAGGCAGGAATGCAATAAAATGAAACATGATATTTAATGACACGTCGAGGAGGGCTGCTGCTGGGCATCCTGAGAGAGCTCTCCCAGTTGGTGGAGAGTGGACTTAGTTAGGGAGTTGGCTAGGGAAATAGGCATGATTTAATAGGAATGTGGGATTCCTAATGAAATGGGCCTACTGGGGGAGTTGGATGATTTGGGGAATGGGTTTCCTCGAGGGAGTGGGATGACTGGAGTAGCGGGTTAGCCAGGGAAGTGGAGTGGTTTCGGGGTATTGGGCAGGAAGAGTGTCTGGTGGAATAAGGGTGGGAGTTGGAGTGGGTTGGCTTAGGGTGATATACGACAGCTCTCTTCGCCTCTATATTCCACTCTAATTCAAAATCAGTTAGCTGATTAGTGCCCACCACCTAAACAGACTTGCATTAACAAGGCAACTAAATAATTTAACACTCATTTGAGATGTGTGAAGCAATACAGCTCGGAGGGTGATAGGAACGTTTCAACGTCAGCATTATTTAAACATGTGTGCTTAATTCCTTGTTATTTGCTAATGAGATATTCATTGTAGAATGAAAACACAGTATGTAAGTTAACTTATTATTGATAAAACACGGAACGACAGACAGAAAACAACAGAGATGAAGAGACAGAAAACAACAGAGATGATGAGAGCATAAAGTGCTGTCAGTTATTATGGACTTACACCTGGCAAGACACCTGTTTAAGAGACAGCTGTATAAGATACATCTATATACGAAACATTTGTATAGGAAATACCTACATACGAGGCACCAATATATGAGACACCAGTATACAAAGCACCTGTATACAAGACACTTGTTTGCGAATTCTTGGCTTCTGGAAATTTATAGGAGTCCTGTTGCCATTGTTTAGTGGAGGTGGCGCTCTGGTGGCCGGGGGGGATTCACGGCTCTGATATAGAACCAAAACACATTTTTTTCTAATGAGCTTCAGTGTTATCCTTCCTTCATGCTCATAAAGCTTGATTTATTTGCAGTATTTCAGGAAGGATTTTGTTTTTCTTTATTTTATCTTCTCAAGAATTCCGGGAAATGGAACTATACTAAAGTATTTAGCTTGTTTACTGACTCATATTTTTCCTATTTTTAACTTTGGTATAATTCCCGTAATTTCTGTTGTTGGGGAAAAGAAGAATTTACTCAGGTATATCAAGGCCCTCCTCCTCCTCTTCATCCCTCTCAATAGGCCAACTACTGACCTTCGTATTTACTGCTATGGGGAAATGAGGACGTTGACTCGTGTACTACAGAATCTTTATGATATTTTTGTCAGTAATCTTGTCCTAAACACGTGTTTGTGTTTGTGTGTGTGTGTGTGTGTGTGTGTGTGTGTGTGTGTGTGTGTGTGTGTGTGTGTGTGTGTGTGTGTGTGTGTGCTCTCCCGTAGATGCACTCCAGTAGCTTTGCTTGCAAACTCCAGAAAGCTTGGCGGTAAACTTTCTTTGACAGATTACATCTTACTGTATCTCACCTTATTTTAAAGTTACGTCTACTACATAAAAAAGTGACATTACGACTATATATATATATATATATATATATATATATATATATATATATATATATATATATATATATATATATATATATATATATATAGCACTTGGGGGTCAGTTCTTGAAAAAGTAAAATCAGGTTAGATGCAGCGTTGCTCAATTATATACGTACCGGCAGAGGCTGGCGCTTACGTCTTACGGGCTATTCAATCCCGTGCCACATCTTGGGTGGCTTAATCTTTATCAATCAACCAATGGCGCTTATGTCTTCATCTGTGAAGCTCACTAATGCTTTTTCGGTCTACTTCAGTTAGTTGAAAGTGAATAATAAATTTGCAGTCCCTCTTCAGCGATGTGTGGTAGTCGCGGTTTTAACGTTTCCCAAAGTCCGATCTACTTTGCTCGTTTCGTGGAAGAGAAATATGATTTCACCAGTCCAGCTAAACAAATGTAGACGTGAATATGCAGGCGATGAGTCACAATAACGTGGCTAAAGTATCAATCAACTTGAGAATGGTCCAGGACGGACCGAAACGTCGTCGTCCCTTCACATTCTAGTGTGTGGTCTGGTCATCGTAGACGTGAATAGTTTGCCCAAGTCTAATAATTTACGAAGACTTGGGAACGTTCTAGGGATCTTTAGCCTTAGAACAACCCAAGATGGTTTGAAGGGAATCGGCAGAATGATGTGTCTAGGCGCCTAATCTAATTGGCCAATTACATAATTGCATGCCAAACTATGAGCCAATTAATGACTGGCTCCTTCATCTGGGGTCACTAAATACTTGAGCCAATGACCCCCCATGTGTTTACCGATAGGGGGAGTGTATGGGTGGTGGTGGGATGCCAGATACTCATGTCAGTGAAGGTCATACCCATCCACCATCTCATCCACCATCTGGCTCATTTCCAGTTGTGTTGATCAATCCGCAATCGACTTGAGAATGGTCCAGGACGGACCGAAACGTCGTCGTCCCTTCATTTTCTATTGTGTAGATTGTTCAACATACTTCAACCACGTTATTGTGACTCATATCCTGCTTTCCAGTTGTGGTTTGAAGTGCCATTATGATTATTAGTTTAGCTCCCCTGAGTGGCATGATGCGCGCTTCTATCTTGCCAGTGTTGAAGACAAGTAAACGATCTAAAAGTTATGTTGGTTCTTAGGAGGAAGTGACGTAAGTACTAGGCTGTAGCCAATGTCATTTAAGTGTACACTATAACAACCACAAATGTACGAGAATGGGAGGTTTATTATTGTAGTTATAGTTGTATTGGTGCTAGTTATTGTAGGCCAATCATGGCGGTTATAGAGTTACAGTAAGTTAATGATTTTGGTGGTAGTGACAGTGTGGTGGCAATATTATTGGTAATTATAGCGGTGAATTTGGTGTTAGTACTGGTGCTGTTAACGGTAGTGGTTGAGATACTAGTCATTACTAGCAGTGATGATAGTTGTTGATATCTGATGGGTGAGGTAGATGGTAGTACTGATGTCACGAACAGTAATAGAGATTTGGGAGGTATAAGACGCAGGTAATTATTAGTGCATACTAATAAGTATGCATTGCTCAGCTGCATGCATGTTGGAGTATATGTGCGTGCGTGTGTGGATGAACTTGAAGGTGTGCGCGTTCTTTGTGTGTGCGTGTGTATTTCCATGTGCGCGCGCACGTGTGTGTGTGTGTGAGTGAGTGGTTTTGCTCCCCTGTGGAGCTGCTGGACCCCCTCCTGTGTGCAATCTCCAGGCTAACCCGCTCCTTCCCCGATTGTAACAACGCTCACCCCTATTACAACCTCCTGAACTCCGCCTAAACGCATATAGGCAAGCATTTACCCCAGCAAGCGTCATCTACCCCCTGAAACCACACTCCCGCAAGGCCTGCGCCTTTTAACCCTCTCTTCTATCCACACCCACGACAATCATCCCTGCCCTCTATACACCTCCATAAACAATAGTAATGCGGACTCGCTCGAAGCGCCGCCCGAGACATCATTCTATTGTCTTACCGCATAAGACGCCGCAATACTCGGATGATTTTTATAGTTAGCGTTCCCGTGATTATAGCGCAGACCTGTCAGGACCTTGATATCATTATTATCCCCCACCACTCCCAACCATCCACAACCCTTTGGTTTTTTTTCGGTGTGACCTCAATTGGTTCAGCGTGTGGTTTTCCACTTTCGTATAATGTGCCTTCTTCGCCTGAAAACAACAGCCTGGGGTTTGGTACTTAGGAAATACAGCTGTATTTCCCACAAATACAGCTGTGTTTCCCACAAATACAGCTGTGTTTCCCACAAATACAGCTGTGTTTCCCACTCTCGTCTTGTATGTGTTTTCTTCAGGTGCGCAGCATATTGTATAATCTATACTAATTTGCTTTCCCTTAGGTGACTGTATAGATGTTTTATGGGTTCTTATGACCATAGAGGAGATTGTACAGACTATCGCAGAGGAGATAAAAAGTGATTGTTATCGTTTTGGTGAAATTTTATCCCTTGTGTGCGAGATTGTTTCGTTCCCGTACGAACCATTAATGAAGAACTTCATTTGTTTTATGACCGTCTTGCCTCCGCGTTCTCTTTCTCAGTGGTTTTTAGTACATTCCTTCGATAAAATTATACGCTAGTTCACTCTCGATGTCTTATTACAGTGTAATTGTTTATTTTATGTTATTAGTTTGTATTTTTTTAATTTTAGTTAGCATTGGTTGAAAGGTTTTGTAAACGTGTGCGTTAACTCTAATTAGCATTGCTATTGTTTTGTTAGGCATTTTCATTTGTAAATAATGTACGATTTTGTTAAATTCTGTTGGTTCCTCATTGGGTTTCTAGATGGTGTCATCCAATGGTATATTTGCTCTGGTCAATGGTATGTTTGATGTAGTCTGTGGTATGTTTGAGTGGTCGTGCTTAATCATGTCAGTGTCGTGTTCGGTCACGTCAAGATTATGTTTGGTCAATTCAGTGACAGGTTTCATCACGTTAGTGACACGTTTAGTAACGCTAAAGAAACATTTGCCATGTCAAATGTCTTTCATACCAATGACGAATTATGTGATAGAAATGACATAAATCGTAACATAATTTTTTTCTACACCAGTTCATTTTTTACGTTCCCGCTTTAGGACAGAAACGGTTGAGCTTGTGTTCCCTTGGCAGTGGATAGGTACTGGGAGTTAGGCAACGTTTGTGGGGTGCCTGTTGCAGGAGACCTGGTCGAGAACCGGGCCGCGGGGACGTTGAGCCCCGAAATCATCGCAGGGGTATCGCAAGGCAAGATAATGAACAACACCTACTAATGTCAGTAGTTGGCATAAGCAGTGGTTTAATGTCCCCCGATAACCAGGAACGGGATATCATACTCATTGAGAGTATGATATCTTAGCGAGGTCTCGCAGTGTTTTCTGTTGCGGTCTCAGAACAGAGTGTTGTCAATAAGATGGGTTTGGCCTCATATAGGCCTCAGGTTTATCTATTTGAGAAACTAAGTGATTTTTCCATAAAGCTATTTACTAATAGATTGGGGGCTCGGGAAAGGTGATGATGACAGTCATATTGAAGTTAATGATGGCTGCTTTGATAGTGATGATTTATGTTAATGGGTGTGTCATTGACTGATGAAGTGATGGTGATGATGATTGATGATGGTAGTGATTTATCTTGATAATAATGGTGAATAATAATGGCTACAATTTTGATGGCAAAGTTCTTGATAGTGATGGCGACGATGACTGACAATGACAAACAATGATCATGGCTGATGTCTGGAGATGAGGATGGTCACACACTCAACCAATCAACAGATGAAACACAGGTGGACTGTGATGAGGGTTCGAACCTACTGCAGTAACACCTTATGAACTTCGGATGTGATTCGAAACCCGAAACAATTATGTATATTACTAATTGTGCAAATAACTAATATTATCGATAACTGTTTATCGAGATAACTAATTCTATTGAAGGCTAATTATGCAGAAAACTAACTGTAAATATCTAAATTAACTCATTAGATTAATTCAGTTGGTTAATATTTATAGATAATTATATAGATACTTATGAGATAATTGAGTATATGGCTTATAATAACTAATTATGCATGCACTTATGAAGTAACATATTATGAAAATAGCTAATTCTGCAGATATTATAATTATCTAATAACTAATTATTTAGATAATTATGAGAGCTAATTTTGTAGATAATTATGTAGATATTTATGAGAACTAATTAGGTGGATATATAAGAGAGAAAAAAAGTAAGAAGATAACTATATAGATAATTTATGTTGAATGTAACTAATTGTACATTTTCACTATTATGTCCTTCAACTCATTAATCAAATTATGAGTTTCATATGAAAGATGAACCGGTTTGTTGTTTGATCTGTAGAACATTGTGAACTAAGAATTACGGGCGATAACATGAGAAAACTATTGTTCTTATTCTCTGCGAATTTGATTAAAGTTAATGAGGCAATCTGACATCCGTCCGGAAATATACTGGAGTGAACAGGTTCTGGGGAGGAAGGGGGGGTGGGGGGTAATTATCAGGAGAAAGCGCTATTCCGATACGTCCATATAGCATTAGGAAGGATATGAGGATTAGGATAAGGATTTGGGATGGAACATGGAGATGGGGGGAGGGGAAAAGAATGTTGCTCAATCACTTGGACAGTCGGGGATTGAACGCCGACCTACAAGAAGCAAGACCGTCGCTCAACCGTCCAGCCCAAGTGGTTGGACACGGTTCAGGGAAGATGTGAATAAGAACTCTAAGTGGAGTATCAAGATGGCCGTTATATAGTGGATCTTTACAGCTGTGTCGTAGATCTTTACGGTGATGTCGTAGATCACTACAGTGCCGTCGTAGATCACTACAGTGCCGTCGTAGATCACTACAGTGCCGTCGTAGATCACTACAGTGCCGTCGTAGATCACTACAGTGCCGTCGTAGATCACTACAGTGCCGTCGTAGATCACTACAGTGCCGTCGTAGACCACTAAAGTGCCGTCGTAGATCACTACAGTGCCGTCGTAGATCACTAAAGTGCCGTCGTAGATCACTACAGTGCCGTCGTAGATCACTACAGTGCCGTCGTAGATCACTACAGTGCCGTCGTAGATCACTACAGTGCCGTCGTAGATCACTACAGTGCCGTCGTAGATCACTACAGTGCCGTCGTAGATCACTACAGTGCCGTCGTAGATCACTAAAGTGCCGTCGTAGATCACTACAGTGCCGTCGTAGACCATTAAAGTGCCGTCGTAGATCACTACAGTGCCGTCGTAGACCACTAAAGTGCCGTCGTAGATCACTACGGTGCCGTCGTAGACGTCCTCGGCGCCGACGCAGTTCCGCCCCCTCCGCTGCTGAGTTTTGCCTATAATTACCTGTAGAGTTTGTCGACTCAAGTTTTGTTTAAAGAGCGGAGGCTGCGACGCCCGATAAAGGACTCGCTATTGGAGGATTTGCGGACCGGACGAAGGGGGCGTAACCATCCTGGGATGTTGTTGCTTTTAATCGACCCTGATAACCTTCATGGGGCCCATGATATCATGATTCTGAGTGGCTGTATTGATGGATGGAAAGCTGACGTGTGTCCAAGCTTAAAACTGAGGCTCTAGTCCTGACGGAAGGTGGTGCAGAGCAGGGAAGGTGGCCGGGGTGGGAGGGTGGAGGCGCGCGCGTGCCTCAGAACTCAAGTAAGTATTTGGCCGCATGTGACTGTGCTCCGGCAGATAAGGGAGAGACTGCCGGCCCTGGTGCGGCTGATAACCCTCGTGTCTGCTATATAAAGCATCAACTTGCAACGCTCTGGCCTAGTCTGGCTTCGGCGGCTGGAGAAATCAGGTTAATTGGGCGGAAAGCGGTGGCTGTGGTAGCCACGGGAGGTGCTGCTCCTACTGTCACTGTTGATGCTGCATCTGCTAGCACTGTAGCTGCGTGGTGGCGGTCAAGTGGGTGACGGTGAAGTGACGGCAACCAAGAGAAAGTTAATTGATACAAGTGAAATTAAGTGCTACCAAAGGAACTCCAAAGTGTCTGTGATAACAACAATTGATCTTTTTGAGTGCTGACTGAACGAGCATCAGTCTTGCCTCCCCCACTGTGTGACAGCTGATGAAAGCTGCTGTAAGTCGGGTTGAGTCTGGGAGCAGCAGCAGTGGCCTGCCAGCCTTCCCCGGCCACAGCGGCGGCGCCCCCGGCACGCTGTCACCCACACCGCCCGGGGGACAAACATATATATATATATATAATAATAATAATAATAATAATTTCGAGGCAATATTGCTTGGAGAAAATTAGTGGTGATTAAGTGAGAGTTAATTATGGTAAAGATGAGAGAATGTTAACAGTGTGTACAATTTGAGTTACATGTACTTCGTTCAGATTGTGGTGTTGTCTGGGTGTGGTGTCAGTGTTGCGCCGTGTGGTGTTGATGTTAGTGTTTCCTTGATAACCAAAAAGTCAGTGATGCTTGAAATATTTTGGGAGGCTATTCGTTTTTTTTAATGCTTTTATAATACCAAGCTTTTGACTGGCGCACCTGAGTTGGGAACGAATGTATCTGTAGAAATATAACAAAACAATATAAGAAATTAAGCTGTAATATATAAGAAAATATATATATTTGTCCTCATAATCAAGAAAGCTTGGGTCATCCCAGTGTTGGTTGAAATAATGGAAATAACCATATATGATCATCTAAAAGATAACTGTGTATATTCACCGAGATATGAAATACACCTCTTGGTGTATGTATTACTTGTAGGGTGTAAGTGTGACTTTGTTATCAAGAACCCGAGAGACAGAACCTGGATGATTGTTGACCTTAAAGCTCAAATCAATTTCCTTGTGATAAATTAAGGCCATGACATAAGATATACTGACCAACTAACAAATAAACTTTGGTATACTACAAGATTTAACTCAAGTGTATTTACAACGAGAAGCAAGGTATACCTCTGGGTATATTCACCGATAAATAGTTCACATCTCTAGTGCATATACCTGGTTTTAGTGATTTTCAGAAGCATAATGTTTAGTTATCAGAAATGTTTTCATCTTGCTAATTTAGTGTTAAGTGCATTTTCTCTCAAAAACATAAGTGATTATCTAGAGGAGGATATATTCAACAAATTTATGTCATCATTAACCCATTAACAGCGTGAAATTTACACGTTAACAGAGATAACATACTACTAATAATAATAATAATGATAACCAAATGAGAGAAAATAGACTAAAGGGTTTAAACTTGATGCAATTTTATGAAATGTGCTTAATAAATAAAAACAATGCAATTTGTATTCAAACAATGACAGACAAAGACACAATCATTCATAACAGTATGTTTATACGTCCTCATTGATTATAGAGTAATTAATCATGATCAGAATATCAGACGGAATCATACTGTCTGAAGTCGGTTTTATCTGTGAAATGAAACAACGCAATTCTAGAGGTGTTATTAAACAATGTTGTCTGATACAAAATCATTATTATTGGTTGTAATAAGATAACTTATGATTTGTTACAATTTTGTTGTGTTTTATTCAATTCAAGGCACAAGTTCAGGATGATTATATTTTATTTAAATCTAAATGCAAAAAGTATAAGCATTTGGGTGATAATTTTTCGTTTCATGGGTTTTTGTTTTCTTTTGTGGTTGATGCAGGTGTGTCTGGTGCAGGTGTGTCTGGTGCAGGTGTGCCTGGTGCTGGTGTGCCTTGTATAGGTGTGTCTGGTGCAGGTGTGTCTGGTGCAGGTGTGTCTGGTGCAGGTGTGCCTGGTGCAGGTGTGCCTTGTATAGGTGTGTCTGGTGCAGGTAATATTCTACAGGAACTTCCTTTACTAATAGATATAGAAACAAGTAGAACAATAAGCAAAACACATTATCCTACATGTATCTAATATTTGGAACCAAACCTCCGCTTGGAACACGGAGCCAAAGATGGAAGATTAATTATTTATGCAAAGGGATAAACCCGGCCACTGTCAGTCCAGCAGCTGAGATGAAGACATGGTAATCTGTGTGTCCAAGTGATTGGTTTCCGCGTGTGATGGTGGTGGTGTTGACTCTGCCTCGGCTCAGACCTCGTCACTACACACTACTCCTCCTCCTTCCCAGCCTCCCTCTCAGAGATCCTAGCTTCTGTGTAGTTCAGTGCTTGTTCTGAGTGGTTTTCACTTTCAATTATAATTCATAATCGACCCCTTCACTATTCTCTCCTTCCCTCTCCCTCCTTCTCCCTCCATCTCCCTCCCTCTCCTTCTCTCTTCTTCACACTAATTGAATGCATACATTCAACACAGAATTTGTAATCCATAAGAGGTGGATGACTACAGTTGCTGTAATAATCAAAAGCATGTGACTGAGGTCTCAGATATTCATTGTCCATAGATATTCTGTCTATGGACCTTTAGTGAGTTCAAGTGCTGAGTGTGATTCACGTATAGGATTTTAATTGGAATTACATTGCTGGTACCCATTGGGCCTTTAGTTCACAAAGTTATTCCAACAGAAGAGGGACTGGTCAGATTTATATGATTACGAAGGATTTAAGATGTGCAATACCACTTAAACTATTTGATACCACTTAAAATATGTAGTCTATAGTTATAGTTTAAACTATGGAGTCTATAGTTTAAAATAATGAATGTTCCTTCATAAGAGAATTGAACCCGATGACTCAAAATGGTTTATCATTAATTTAAGTGGCTCCTGAATTTGCAGCGATTTAGAATTGGAAATGGACATACTTGAAGCATTAATCTACAGTCCCTAAATGGTTTATACATTGTGATTATGTATATATTATGTATATATTAAGTATTCAAGTTTTTGAAAGAAAACACTTTCCGACATATCCTTTCGTCGATAAATAAGAAGTGAACTTGGCTGACAAGGTGCAAATATTGCGGATATTATAAACAGAGTTACTTAGTCCCCAAACAACACATCCAATAAGGCCTCTGTAGTGGCTATTCATTCCCCACCCCTCCATCCCAAACCATCGCTCACGCAAGAGTCCTGACACAACAGCCCGAGCAATCGCTATTATGAACAAATCACTTCTAATCTAGACATATGGCGCAGTTCAGAGCCTTCTGGTGTTGAGATGTATAATTCCCCTAACAAAAAAGCACCAACTTGAAAACAGTCTAGCCCTTAATCACATGACAATCCCGGGTTTATAACATAATTGCCACCCATGCCACTCTTGCTGTCACTCACAGAGACAGGTGTGCCGAACCTTGTTAACGAGAATACCTGGCCAGAAAAATAACAACACGGTGATAGATGAAGATAGTGAGTTATTGAAACTAAATTATAGTAATGAGATTTTTGAGTGTTTTAGGTTGAGGGGGAAAAACCAGAACTTGGCCGGACGGCCGATAACCGGTTGAGATTCTAGAGTCAAGGTAGAGTCAGTGAAGGAAAAATAGCGTGAATTGCATTTTAACTGGCATTCAAGCCGCAATGAAGTGGCACGTTAACAAGGTCAAGAGAGATCCAAACACGCTCCACAGTGATTGTGTGGTTATGTAGAAATTACCCCACTTTTCATCCCATTGTGATGCCTCTGATCCCGCAAGATAGAGATCTAAGCAGCGCAGGGTAGCTAGGGGAGAGGTGGGAGAGGGGAGAAGGGAGGAGGGGGAGAGAATGTTGGGGGTATGGGGGTAAAAGTGGGTGGAGGGAATGGTAGAAGAATGAGTGTAGGAAAAGGGGGGAAGAGGGGGTAGGAATAGTAACGAAAGGAATGGTTGATGGAACAGAGAAATGATGGAGGGAGGGGTGAGTGCAGTGATGGGAGGGGTAAGGAATGGGGGGTTGAGAAATGAGTCAAAGACTGGAATGGAGAAAGGTGGGTTGTGGGGGCGTGTAAAAGTGAGGGGTGGAGGAAGGATAAGAGAGAGGGGGGAGAGTCAATAGAGGGGAAGGATGGGTAGGGGTTGTTAAGGAGAGGGAATGTGGGGGTGGTGGGGGGGGGTAGAGGAAGGTGACGAGGGGTGATGTCCTGACAAATAATGGTTAATCACTATTCACCTGTCCTTTATTCGTATAGAATTAACGCTTTATTTTCTACGCTTTGTACGTTTTCCTTCAAGTTTACAGATTAAAGGCGAAACACCTTTGCATTTACCAAACACACAAAACGAAGGTACTGTACAAATAAAACAATAAATCTTCTAGTGTATATGCAATTTGTATATGTCTTCTCTCATTTATAAGTAATGGTCTTAGGAAGTTCACTTCGAAATCTAGCGTTCCCTGCGTTTATATATTGTACCATATACCCGAAGCCTAGGGTAATGTAACATATATCCGAGGCCTTGGGTAATATAATATACCATATACCCTAGGCCCAGGGTAATATAATATACCATATACTCTAGACCCAGGGTAATATAATGTGTCGTATTCCCTGGGGGATAATATCGTGTTTCGTATACCTTATAATGGTCTACATTAATATCATATATCGTATAAGTCTGCAAGTTATTACAATAGACTAGCAAGATCAAGAACAAATTATTTGCTATAAAATATTACTGGATATATTTTTTACCAAAACAAATATTGGTAAAATATTACCAAAATAAAGCAATGCTTTATATAATTAGCTTAACAAATTGGACGTAGATGAAGTAATATCGAATAATGTACTCATTTCCGGCCTTGTGACCCATTACTTGTTTTGACATGAATATATATATATATATATATATATATATATATATATATATATATATATATATATATATATATATATTTATATATATATATAAAGAAAAAAATAATCATACACCATGCATGCTTTCAGATCTTAATGCATGCAGTGAACACTAAAACAAAATATATATGTCAACACACACATGGTAGAGACTATAATGCCTAGAGGAAAGATATTGTGTGTCTGGCAGATACGATACTTTTCCCGGGAAGCAAACATCCGGTTTGTGTTTTTCTACGTCGACTCTACCAATTAAGCTCCCAATTACACTTCAAATCACGTTACCAATCACGCTACCAATTACGCTTCTAATAACGCTATCAATTACGCTTCCAATAACGCTATCAATTACGCTCCCAATCACGCTATTTATTTCGCTTCCAATCATGCTCCCAATTTTGTTCCCAAACACTATTATTTACGCTCCCAATCACGTAACCAATTACACTTTATCTGGTAATTACAATTACCAGTTAACTCTATCAATTAAGCTACAACTTATTCTACCAATAATACTACCAATTATTATAGAAACTTTGCTACCAATTTTTCTCAATTACAGTACCAAACATGCTCCGATCTATTATACCAATTATGTTACCTATTACTCGACCAATAATGCCATGAATTATTCTGCTAGTTACACTAGCTACAAATCACAGCTAGTTAATCAGTTGCTTGGCTTTACCTTCCTTATCACAGATGGTAGCAAAGGTTAGATTGGATTTGTTTTTATTATAATTATCTTATCACGATTGTTACTGTAATTTGAATAATTATAGTGATAAGGCATGCGGTAAGCATCTGTGTCTTTGAGGTCATGTCTGTGTCTTTGGGGTCATGTTTGTGTCTTTGGGGTCAAGTCTGTGTCTTTGGGGTCATGTCTGAGGCTTTGGGGTCTCAACTGTTTCAGGGAGCCACGTCTGTGACTTAAGGTCACGTCTGTTCCACGGGGGTCATGTCTGTTCCACGGAGTCACGCCTGTTCTACGGAGTCACGTCATATGACCTAAAACTAAAAATCGCATTTCGACAAGATCCTCTACGATGGCTTCCAGTCCCAGTAGAGTTTATTCCTTAATGGAATATACACTTATTAGACTGTTATTATTCTGAGCATTGGTAATGATCGTTAACAAGCGCTATAATGATTGTAGTTGTGATTGGTAGAGCTCCACCGATGAGTGATTACATCAGATTTTTATGATTATAGTCGTTTTGTCCAGAATCATTATAAATGATCATTATTGAATCTTAATAGTTTTTACTGATATAAAGATTATCATGAAAAATAGATATAATAATTGAACAAATATTTGATTATACAACAAAGCCGAATTTCTTTAGTTATTTGAGAATTTTAGCTTGTATGAGGACCAAAGTTCATATCAGAAAATAGAGAAAAGACGACGTTTCGGTCCGACCTGGACTATTATCAAGTCCGGGAGGGACCGAAACGTCGTCGTTTCTTCACTTTCTGATGTCTGGCTTAACCATTAAATCTTCATCCAGGTTAATGTGACTCATCGTCTGCTTTTAGCTTCGATACTGATAAATATATTCAGCTTTGTTTACAAGATGATCAAACTTGTGAACTTCACAAGTTCACAACAACTTGTGAACTTGCACCTAGATTAATATCCAAACCTAACAATATTTCAGTGTTTATGTAGGAAGAATGGAAATGAAAGGCAAGGAGTTTAAATAAACTCCTAACACTCATAAATAGTTCCCTAATTATACAATAGCCCTTACGAATTAATTGCATGGACATGACGATAGCAGTGAGGAGTGACTCGCTAGTAATACGATAGCTCGAACGAATGAATAGATATCAAAAGCCTTCTCGGTTCTTGGCCCAGGGCAACCCGACCTCCAAAACTACATCAAACGACATTGGAATTCTGATTTAACCTTGTCCTCCGGGCGCTCGTCGGAGCTAAGTAGTCGCCTGGAATTTTGTTTTGATCTCTGCTCAGGTGGTGATGGAGTGATTCGAGGCTTCAGGATGCTGAAGGTGGAGGTGAGGTAGGGGGGTAGAGAGGGAGGGGGTGTAGAGAGGGAGGGGGTGAGGGAGAGGGGTTGAAAGGGTTAGGGACGATGTCCGTTGATGCTGTTTGATGTTGAGTCACCCCTGCACCCCTCCCTGTGCTTTGATATGTGTAGGATATCATATGAAATATTGTACCTGCCGAGCACTGAAGGGTTAAACCCCAGGTAGTGATGTGGTATGCGTGTGTGTGAGTGCGTGTATGTGTGTGTGTGTGTGTTTGTGTGTGTGTGCGTGTGTGTGTGTGTGTGTGTGTGTGTGTGTGTGTGTGTGTGTGTGTGTGTGTGTGTGTGTGTGTGTGTACTTACCTAATTGTGCTTGCGGGGGTTGAGCTTTGGCTCTTTGGTCCCACTTAGGTTGTGTGTGTTTGTTTGTGTGTGTGTGTGTGTGTGTGTGTGTGTGTGTGTGTGTGTGTGTGTGTGTGTGTGTGTGTGTGTGTGTGTGTGTGTGTGTGTGTACTCACCTAATTGTGCTTGCGGGGGTTGAGCTTTGGCTCTTTGGTCCCACTTAGGTTGTGTGTGTTTGTTTGTGTGTGTGTGTGTGTGTGTGTGTGTGTGTGTGTGTGTGTGTGTGTGTGTGTGTGTGTGTGTGTGTGTGTGCGCGCGCGCGTGCGTGCTGTAGGACGTCTGCTAATTGGGTGTGGTTATTTTGTTTATTGTTTAAAGATATACGTCGTGTAGTCATAAGCATTCATTAATGTTGATTAATTTAATTTTAAATGTAAAATAATTCAGATACTGAAAACAAGTTTTTGTTACATAATGCTAAACTAGATGAAAAGAAGAACATCTGTAACAATTTTGACTTCAGTCTTGGGTGTTCCTCCTCCTTGACAGACTGTAAAATCGCCATTGTCCAACGGTGCTTTTGTGTGGTCGAGATGCACAGCACGGTGATTAAGTCGTCGAAAATGATAAAAAAACGCGCTAAATATTTACGATTCAAGTGACAAATCACGAAAACATCTTCCAATTGTCGTCTGACTCCATCAACCTGGACGGGATGGAATTGTCCCATTTCTTACAGGATCAGCGTGTGATTCACGTTGGTTCAAGGCCCTTCACTCTGTCCTCTCATCCTTTCTCAGTGATGTATAGTTACGCCGGATCTGTGAGAGTCCACACACATTCAGCACTGCTCCTGTGCCAGGTAAGTCCACCACGGGCTCACCATAGCCCGTGCTACGGGCCCCGCTCCTTTGCTAGGTAAGTTACGGGCTCACCATAGCCCGTGCTACTTGGAACTTGTTCCGAGTAGCTGAATCTATAACAACAACATGTGAGAGTCCTCCGAAGCCCCGCACAGTGTAGGACCAGGATTGCTACAATATCAAAACCGATTATCCACCACTGAATAAATGAATTTTTACACAATTATACGCAACTGGGCCAGTGCGTTGGTTTGCCGTCGATGATACAGATCTAAAGGTGAGAATTATAGAGAGAGAGAGAAGTGATGTGAGGAGAAGGTGGATGGAGTAATCCCGAGGCGACAACTGGTCCTCAGCCGTCCGCCTCGCGCACAAACACCCGCCTGATGAATGCTAATGTAGGTAGCCTGGGCGGGGAGTGGCGGGAGAACGCGCTCAATGGACCTGTTTACATATCCTTTTGTACACGATTTCAACCGTGTCACGCCAGTTGTCTCGCTCCAGCGAGTAATTCTGGCCATCAATGACTATACTAAATGTAATTCATTTCAAATAGTGTATATAAGCAAATCTACCACTGCGGACGGGAAAGAATCTTCTTCCATTGGTACTTCTTCCATTATCCCATTTCGCTTTTTGTGGGAAATTTAACCTATTTTAAATTATTGTTCGTTACAGAGACTCTACCCGCGTCCCTACGTGACTGTGCGTTTGTCCTGGCTTTTGTTGTTGTTGTTGTTATAGATTCAGCTACTCGGAACAAGTTCCAAGTAGCACGGGCTATGGTGAGCCCGTAACTTACCTGGCACAGGAGCTGGGCAAGTAGCACGGGCTATGGTGAGCCCGTAACTTACCTGGCACAGGAGCGGTGCTGTGTGGGTTTTGTTTTTTTGTGTGTGTGCTTTTATAGCAAAGAGCTACAGAGCTTAAATTCCGGCCTCTCACCTGTTGCTCGAATGATTTGATGCCTCATTAACCTCATGAGCTTTAATGTATTTGAATTTAAATCTGAGTGTGGAGTTGGCCAACCCACGTCTCCTCACTCGAAGGTTCCTGAACACTTATCGTGTATCATTGTGGTTGTTGAGTTTCCAAGTGAGACTCTTCTTCCTACCTTAACCTTTACCCGACCCCTCGGCGTGACCCCTCGGCGTGACCCCTCGTGTTGACCCCTCGTGTTGACCCCTCGTGTTGACCCAAAAACTTGTGTAAGAGTTTTTTCCCTGACCCTTGTGTGACCCTCCTTACCATGAACCTCCCAACCTTTCTGTGACACCTCGTTCCGACTCGAATATTTGTGTGACTTCTCCCCCTGCCATTACTCCTAAGTATTTCACATGAAGTAATCATGTCCCGCTCTGTTTCTTATTTCATCCTCGCCCAGCCACTTCAGCTCAACGGTAGAGCGACGGTCTCATTGCACGCAGGTGAGCGTTCAATCCCCGACCGTCCAAGTGGTTGGGCACCATTCCTTCCCCCCCGTCCCATCCCAAAATCGTATCCTGACCCCGTACAAGTGCTATATAGTCGTAATGGTTTGGCGCTTCCTGCTGATAATTTCAAGTAAAGCGTGGATTCCATGCAAGTGCTGCATACGTCTTGTTAATGTGTACTCACCTATTTATGCCTACAGGATCGAGCGTTAGCTCTTGGACTCTGCTTTTCCATCCATCGGTTGTCTAATGCAATGAGTTCTGACCAATTTCCGTATCAAATCTACTTTTAAAATTATGATTCTAGTTTGCTTTTTCAGCCTGCTCCCATAATTCATTCCATTTTCCCACTAATAAAACAAAAGAAAACTTTCTAATATCTGTGCAACACATCTGAGTCTCAAGCTTTCGTCCTCGTCCTCTTGTACATTGTGAACATTTTCTCTTTTTCTACTCTGTTAATTCCATTAAGAATTTTGGACTGTTCTATCATTTCCCCCTTTCCTTTCTCTCCTCTTTTCTAACATCGTCAGGTTTTGTTCTTTTCAGTCTCTATTCATACCTCACCCCTCGCAATTCTAGGACGAACCTTGTTACAAATTTCTGAATCTTTTCGAGTTTCCTTATGTGTTTCTTCAGATGGGGGCTCGATGATGGGGGTTGCATACTCGAAAACTGGTCTCACGTAGGCGGTGTACAACTATCTAAATACCTCCTTCTTTAGGTTCCTGAATGATGTTCTGACTTTTGTTACTGTATAATATGCTGTTGATTGATTGATTGGTGAAGATTAAGCCATTTAAAAGGTGGCACCGAAATGAATAGCCTGTAAGTGGTGGCCCTGATACTGATAAGAGCTGATACTGTGTGTAATTTGTGTGTAAATCAGAATTTGTGTGTAAATTAAGTCTTTGAAAATGTAATACGAATTACGAAACGCGTTCAGGCGTCAGACAATTAAAAAATGAATTTCGGAGAATTGATATTTTTATTACCACCGACAGTGAAGAAAAACATTAGAAATATTGAAAAAAATCGTGTTAGAATTATTTATCTTACTTTTTCGGTCATATTCAACAACATATGTTTACAAGAAAGACTGCTACCAATATATATATATATATATATATATATATATATATATATATATATATATATATATATATATATATATATATATATATAATATATATATATATAATATATATATATATAATATATAATATATATATATAATTTATTTTTTATCAATCGCCCATGGGTCTTCTTTTCTCATCATTAACAATTTATATTATGACTTAGGAATGTATTAAATGTGCAAATCATAATTGAATTAAAAAATATTTATATATGTTTCGGAGAGGTATAAGAAAAAAAAATAACAGAACAACTACATGGTGATCCCAGCAGAGATAGTTATTAGCAAGAAATAAAATTCTCGCCCCGTTCCAAAACAGTCTTGTGTGACGGCTTGCTCGCTGCTGATTGGTCGAGGGTTTTACAGTGTTGGCGAAGTTGGCACCCCTGCGGCGGCGCCTGCGGATTATATTGCTACTGTTGGTACCCCTGCTGCGATCCATTCAGTGGCGGATGCGCAAGATCAAAACATGAATGTGAGGTAATGACGCTCGTATTGATAAAGTCGAGGAGGGAGCCATAAAAACCTGAGCATTTGGGACCTACGATGGAAAATTTTGGATATAGAAATGCCATGAAGATGGCAGATAGGACAGGGGAGTCTATCTCCTGTTTATGATAAACAGCTGAGCCAGTCTGGTCAAGAGCTTATGGTAATTTGTGCTGTATTTCAAGCTTGGTCATTGCCACTGTGGTAGCGTATACGCCAGATAAGACAGGAGGCGCAAGAGTTATACAACGGCTGTTTCTTTACTGTTATTATTATTATTATTATTATTATTATTATTATTATTATTATTATTATTATTTTGTTTGCTATTCGGGGAGCAAAGTTATCGTGTATATTATATTATTTAGCAAGGTAGAACACGAAACAATAATTTGAGCTCGATAGTTAAAAAAGATCTCAAAACAAGGAATAAAGATTACATTAGAATAGAGTTAGGAAGTATCTGGGAAATACTGGTTAGGAAGCAGGGTTGTTAATTTATGGAACAAATTACTAGTTAAGAGACTTGGGATCGTTGTTGTTGTTGTTGTTTTAGATTCAGCTAATCAGAATGAAAAGTTCAAAGTAGCACGGGTTATGGCGAGCCCGTAGTGGACTTACCTGGTACAGGAGCTGGCTATGGTGAGCCCGTAGTGGACTTACCTGGCACAGGAGCTGGCTATGGTGAGCCCGTAGTGGACTTACCTGGCACAGGAGCGGGCTATGGTCAGCCCGTAGTGGACTTACCAGGCTCAGGAGCTGGCTATGGTGAGCCCGTAGTGGACTTACCAGGCTCAGGAGCTGGCTATGGTGAGCCCGTAGTGGACTTACCAGGCTCAGGAGCTGGCTATGGTGAGCCCGTAGTGGACTTACCTGGCACAGGAGCGGGCTATGGTCAGCCCGTAGTGGACTTACCAGGCTCAGGAGCTGGCTATGGTGAGCCCGTAGTGGACTTACCTGGCACAGGAGCGGGCTATGGTCAGCCCGTAGTGGACTTACCAGGCTCAGGAGCTGGCTATGGTGAGCGCGTAGTGGACTTACCAGGCTCAGGAGCGGGGCTGTAACTGCCGACGTGAGATAGCTGGATTGTTTTAAACGCTAGTTTGATATATATATATATTGATGAGTTTTAGTGGGTATAAATAGGAGCTGCCTCGAATGAGACAAAATGCCGCCTGCAGTTTCCTTAATTCTTCTGTTCTTGGGATGTTGTGTTAAGCTGTATGGGATTAACGATGAAGGAACATATGCAAGACGATACGAGACAAATATTGTTGTCATCATCGAGGTTATGAAATTTTCGGTCTGCTTGTGGTAGTCGGTTATTCTCATGTTGTAGTCGGTTATTCTCATGTCGGTTATATATTCATGTTGTGGGCGCTTCCCTACCCATGTGTAAAGATACTACACACACACACACACACACACACACACACACACACACACACACACACACACACACACACACACACACACACACACACTAATGCCTCCTAAGTAAGGAGGCATTTAGGTCGCTTTACACTGCCTACGTGAGGCCAGTCTTAGAGTATGCCGCCTCATCATGGAGTCCCCATCTGAAGAAGCACATAAGAAAACTGGAAAAGGTTCAGAAGTTTGCAACGAGGCTCATCCCAGAGTTACGAGGGATGGTGTATGAGGAGCGCCTGAGGGAACTGTGCCTTACGACAATAGAAAGAAGAAGGGAGGGGGAGGGGGGATATGATAGGAACGTTCAAAATACTCAGGGGGATTGGCAGAGTGGACATAGACGAAATGTTCACACGGAATAGTAACAGAACGAGGGGACATGGGTGGAAGCTGGAAAATCAGATGAGTCACAGAGATGTTAGGAAGTTTTCGTTTAGCGTGAGAGTAGTGGGAAAATGGAATGCACTTAAGGAACAGGTTGTGGAAGCAAATTCTAGTCATAATTTTAAAACTAGGTGTGATAAGGAAATAAGACCGGAGTTATTGCTGTAAACAACCGATGCTCGAAAGACGGGATCCAAGAGTCATTGCTCGGTCTTGCAGACACAAATAGGTGAGTACACACAATGTCAGACAAAATGAGGAAAAAATATCAGCCCATAGTTGAGCATATTAGCTCAATGTTAATAACATCATGATGAAATGGTAGTGAAAAAACAGGGATTACGAAACAGGACAAAATCATTTATATAGAAGATCAGTGAAATTTATGAGAGAATTTCAATAGGCAGAAAAGCATAATGAAAAAGACATTTTGTTGAGGACAAATGGAAATAAACAAAATTGTGGCAGCCATTTGAGGACATGATGTATGTGAATGACAAAGTGTTTAGGACAAACATAGGTGGAAGACACATAATAATGACAGTAGAGAAACTTTCTACAATACAGTAGTGTTTGAATATAGGTGAATTATTTTTTTTTTTTCATATGTGTAAGTGGACACTTACACTTATATTGGGTCGTTCTTTCATCTTCATAATGACAATGATAGATTTGGAGAAGTTTGAATAAACTAACCTGCAACTGCGACAGAGAATGATGAAGATTGTTCAACTCTAGCAGGATAGAGTTGAACAGAGTCCTACTTCTCTGTTCTGAATGTTCGTCCTGCTTCTGTGTTCTGTATACTCGTCATGTCGATCATCTCGCTTCTCTTCCTTTATGACCATCTCCCTTTTCTCTTAACATGCTCTCTTCTACTTCAAGTACTTTATTTGTTACTTTTTCTTTCAGTTCCACTTCTTTCTCCAGTTTCTCTTTTCCCTCTTGCGTCTCTTCTTCTTCATCCTGTCTCTTCTCTTTCTCTAACATCTTCTATTAATCTTCTTCCTGTTTTTCATATTCTTCCTTTTCCCCTGTTTTCCTCTCCTCTTCATCATCAAATTTCTCCTTTCCTCTGCTTCGTCAGGAATCCTTTTATCTTTCTCCGGCCTCCGCCTATTCTCCGCCAGCCTCTCCTCTCCCAATCTTCTATCAGCTACTACTCCACCTCCTCTTTCTCTGGCTGCTGCACTTATTTTCTCTAGCCTATCATGCTACTTTTCACCATATTTTTCTCCTCCACGAGCACCCCCAACACCACTTTCTTCTCTTCCTCCTCCCTCACCCCTCTCTCTCTCTCTCTTGCAGCCTCCTCCAGCGTCTGCCTCTCCCCCCCACCCTCACTCTTCCCTCCTGATGTAGGTATCTGGACTCATTAATTAATGGTTATCCCCGGCCGCATCTGTCATGTTTATTACGGCTTCATCAATTTTCCAGGGAGGCTCCCAGAGGGTGTTGGTTATTACTCCCGACCCTCCACACGCACACACACACACATATACACAGACACACACGCGCAAACACGCACACACACATACACAGACTCACACACATACACAGACACACACGCATACACACACACGAGCCAAAGCTCAACCCCCGCAAGCACAAATAGGTGAATACACACACACACACACACACACACACACACACACACACACACACACACACACACTCGCACACACACACACACACACACACACACACACACGCGCACACACACACATACACACACACATACATATACACACACACACACACACACACACACACACACACACACACACACACACACACACACACACACACACACACAAGCACACACATGCACACATGCACACACACACACGACTTTTCGAAACTTGTGTAAAGAATCACTCAGAACTTTGTATACCACATATGTCAGACTAATCCTGGCGTATGCAGCTCCAGCATGGAGTCCATCTAGTCAAGCATAAGACTAAACTGGAAAAGGTTCAAAGCCTTGTCACCAGACTAGTACCGGAAATGAGAGGTATGAGCTACGAGGAGAGACTACGGGAATTAAACCTTACGTCTCTGGAAGACGAAAGAGTTAGAGGGGACATGATCACCACTTACAAGATTCTCAAAGGACTTGATAGGGTAGATAAAGACAGGCTATTTAACACAAAGGGGCAAACGCACTAGGGGACCCAGGGAGAAATTGAGTGCCAAAATGCGCCCCGTATATACCCATATACCCAATCAATATACCCATTGATTCCTGTTCAGTCTTTTCCCATTGATTTGTGTCCTGTCACATCACCCAAAAACATTTGTGTCCTATTCCCTCACCCAAAAACCAATATTAGCACGATCTGAGTATGTAAAATTGTTCTTAAAAATGTAAGAAGTGTCTTGCGAAACGCTTCTAGGCGTCAGACCATAAATAAAGTGTGAAAATGAACTTTGGAGAGTTAATTTTTCAACTACCTCCGACAGTGTAGAAAAACATAAGAAATATTGATGTTAGAATCATTAATCTTACCCTTTCGGTAATATTGAATAACATATATTTAAAAGAAAGACTGCTATCAAAATATACTAATATATATATATATATATATATATATATATATATATATATATATATATATATATATATATATATATATTAGGCCTTTTTAGGCCTTTTGCATATCTAGATCTAAATAGACTAAGAAACTTTGTTTGCTTGAGTCAAGGGAATATATATATATATATATATATATATATATATATATATATATATATATATATATATATATATATATAATATATATATATTCCCTTGACTCAAGCAAACAAAGTTTCTTAGTCTATTTAGATCTAGATATGCAAAAGGCCTAAAAAATTTACTGCACCATGTTACAAGAATTAATGCTTGATTTGCTGCGTATTAAAATGTTCAAAATCGATTAGTCCCGAAGTTTATTCCCGAACAGGTGAGTCATTTGGGCATCTCTACTTACATCTTATGCCTCTGTTCACCTAACAGTAAATAAAGTACCCGGGAGTTAGGCCACTGTTGTGGGGTTGCATTCAGGGGTAAGTCTGTTGTGCTATGTTGACCTCGATAAGCCAAAAGAGCTTCCTATTCTAGACGATGAGAACTATAGGAGTCAACCTTGAATATGAACTAGTTCCTCCTCCTCCCAGCTCCTCCTCCTCAGTTCCTCCTTCTCCCAGCTCCTCCTCCCAGCTCCTCCTCCTCAGTTCCTCCTTCCCTCAGCTCCTCCACCTCCCAGCTCCTCAGTGAAAACAAAGTGTGAAATACATCTTTGACAGCCTCTTTAGCATGCATCACTTGGATAATTATTTGAAGATGCGTTATCAATCGGGTCATCAACGGAGGTGATTAGCCTGAGGCACATGCCACCCTGGACGAATGACCAGGCAGCGTTGTTAAAAAATGGTTTTCATTTGTCAACTTCGTTCTCCTCATCGTGCCCTGTAGGAGAGACCCAGCAGGGAGTGGCCGGGTTGTTAATACTTGACTTATTTTCCTGTTGATTCCTGTTCAATGTCTGCTCCTCCAGTTTTTGCTTATAGGATTTTTGTAACTTTCTAGACGTCGTGTCCACTTATGTTTTTGGGTTGACGTCACATTACATCCATGGCTATGATACGACGTTGATGCTACAGTCTTGTGTGTGTACTGGGGAGACAGTCACCCCTGTCTTTCCCACCTGAGGCTTGTGAAACCTCTTTTTCTGGTGAAGGGATAGGAGATAGACTAAGAGTTCTCAGTCCTCTATATACATGCGTTTTTGTTCTGCTCTGCAGCAGACCCTTATTGCCTCTTCCTGTTTGAGGGTTCGAGATGAGATTGTAAAACAAAACTGAGGGTTAGAGGAATATTTGCACCTGGGAAATAGAGGTGAAGGTTTTTTAAACGTCATAAACGTCAATCAAACACACTCACACTCACACAAACACAGACACATGCCGGTGAGAGTCACGGAGTCCCTCCAGTTCTCATGCACATTAGAAGAAAGAAACAAAAGGCAACATTATTGCCTCTTTCATTCGCATGTCCAGTCAGAATCGTTACAGGTCGGCGTTCAATCTCCCTCCATGAGAACTTCCTTCCCCTTCCGTGAAAACTCACTTCTCCCTCCACGAGAACTTCCTCCTCCTTCCATGAAAACTTCTTTCCCCCCCATCTCCATGAGAAGTCACCTCTGCTGAGTGCTCCACTTTCACCCCGTCATCTCCAGAGAGCTTCAATCTCGTTTCAGCACCCTTTCACACCCACTTACCTTAAAGATCTACTGTAACCCACCGGTAGAGAACTCGATCCGCTCTTCCTGCCCAAGTATCAAGCTCCATTCTATCTACGTCCGTACACAGCTCCCCTTTACCTGATTGATGAAGATTATCCCACCCAATAGGTGGCACGGGCTTGAGTAGCCCGTAAGACCCTTCACCTGCCCAAATTGAGCTTTGATAGACTGAAATTTCCTTCCAGTCGTGCCCACTCCCTTCCAAGCCATGTTGTGCTAACGGTCGACATATATATCCATTTGGTGGCGACGTCCCTCTGTGCTTTAGAAAAAATGTGGCAAAGTTGAGCTTCCGATTACCTACTGATATCGCTTCCTGATCTGCGAGGAAGCGGGGGGCCTCTCTGGGCGGTGGGGAGTACGAAGATAAGGCTCTGTTGGTCAGGTAAAGGGGAGCTCTTCTCGAGGTGAGGTGGGGAAGTAAGGAAGGCATTATCAAGGGAAAGCGCCAAGCCGTTACGACTAAATAGCACTGGGAAGGGGTCAGGATAAGGATTTGGGATGGGACGGGGGAAGGAATGGCGCCTCAACCACTTGAACGGAGGTGAGGTGGGGAGCTCTCTACGTGGGTATTTGCAGAAAAGCGATATATATTAATATATAATTAAAATGTCTTGATTTTTTAAGACAATATAGTTTTCTCTGGCGTTACCGACATTATGACTTTCACTTTATGAAGGGAAGCGATTAAAGAAATGATCTTACTTTTATGTGACATGTACTTACCTTAATGATACAGTGTAGGAGCTGTGTGTCATATAGTGGGGTTCCCTGTGGGTGTAGGAAACTGGCTGCCTTAATTAATGGCCGTTGACAAGTACTGTACCTGCTTAGATCTCAGAGTTTGCATACGTTATCTTAACCCTTTGATTGGAAACACCGAAGAACATGGTTAAGGAAAAGACGACCATTGATTTTTTGGAAGATTATTTAGTTTCCAGCCAAAAAAGAAAGGTAACTTACTAGGTCTATGGTACATGACTTCACAGAAATGCCACGACCGTAAAGAATTTAGGATAGTGACAGTAGCCATAGTGATGGTGAGGAATACGGGCAGGCATCAGAACAAGTATTGTTTTTATTTGTGCTTGCACGCAGCAACAGGTAGAAGAGATTACGAGCACTGCAACACCATGGCACTCGTTCTTCTATCCTTCTCCCTCAAGCTCTCCATTCACTCATATGTCGCTCCCACGTGCATTCTATTCCCCCCTCACATCCTTCCTCACAAAACTATCAATCCCTCACGCCCACCTCACTTCTCTGTTAATGCTCTTCCCTTACACCAACTCCTCCCCCCCCCCCCCCACGCCTTCCCTACCACCTCCCTAGCAGCGCCCCATCTCCTCCCCCGTGTCCGGTGGGGGCGCACCAAAGAGATCACCTCTTGATAATCAGTGGTTTATCTGCCTGCGAGATTTCACTTATAGACGCCACCTCACTCTTTCTCTTAATGGCCCCATGCTTTATGGACGGTGTGAGTGTGTGTGCGTGTGTGTGTGTATTCACCTAGTTGTATTCACCTAGTTATTCTTGAGGGGGTTGATCTCTGCTCTTTCGGCCCGCCTCTCAATCGTCAGTTAATCAACTGTAACTAACTACTAATTTTTTTTTCTACACACTCACCCCAGGAAGCAGCTCCGTAAAAACTGTCTAACTCCTAGGTACCTATTTACTGCTAGGTGAACAGGTGCATAAGGGTGAAAGAAACTCTGCCAATTTGTCTCTGCCTAGTCCGGGAATCGAGCCCGGGCCACGGATTACGAGTCCCGCGTGCTGTCCGCTCAGCTACCAGACCCTGTGTGTGTGTGTTTGTGTGTGTGTACTCACCTAGTTGTGTTTGCGGGGGTTGAGCTCTGGCTATTTGGTCGAGTGTGTGTGTATGTGTGTGTGTGTGTGTGTACTCACCTATTTGTACTTGTCTATTTTTGCTTGCGGGGGTTGAGCGTTGGCTCTTTCGGCCCGCCTCTCAACTGTCAATCAATTGTTTACAAGCTTCAAAAGATTGTCATTTGCTTAGCTAGACGAACTGTGAGGTTCAGTTCCCTGAACCGCTTATGTGTCTCTGTAACCCTTTCCCCCACCGCCCACAGGATGCGTATGGGGTGCATAATAAAGAAAGAAATTTAATTGAATTGCCAAACTCTTTCATTCCGTCTTTCTCTTCCTTCCTCCCTCTCTCTCTTTTTTCCTTTTCCCCTATCTCCCTCCTTCCCTCTTACTCTCTTCCTTTCCACCAGCTAATTTCTTTCCTTGCATTTCCCCCCTCTATTCTCTTCCGCTCTCCCACCTGCCTCTCCCTTCCCACTTTTGTCTTCCCTACCCCTTCTGTTCCTCCCGTTTTCCCTTTCTTACTTTCTTCAAATAGTTCATGATTCCCTTCCATGAAGCTTCTTCCTTTTCTGTATCATACCATCCAATTAGTTCTTTTCTCACTCCCTCCCTCTCTTTCTCCCTCCCTCTCTCACTCCATTCCCTCCTTCCCTCTCCCACTCCTTTCCCTCCTCCTTCCTTCCCTCCAGCTGCCTGAGTGACCAGCAGGACCCTTCCAGACCAGTATGGGTGATCACTAATAATCTGTCCCTCATGGCTCTCTGTTTGATGTCACTGACAGACACTAAGACAGAGAACCTGTCAGATAAGTAGAAAGGTAAATAGAAAGTCAAGAAGAAATGTTAATTTATAGGAAGATATGGGGAAAAATAAATGGTAGGCGGAACAAGCAAATAAGATGGAGGCCAGATTGATATTTAGGCTTATTTGAATGCACATATTTGCTTACATACGCTCGCCATTTCAACATACACACCATCGCATATATATATACACATATATGTACGTAAGCATGACATGCTTTCCTGCGTGTAGCTTGATAAACCACTACAGGAAAATAGTGGGGAACGCTGTTTTCGTTGTATTCTAAATGTTTGTAATAAGCCAATATTGAACTGCATTCTACTGACATATGCGTTATTTTATAAAGAAAACGTTTCTAAAGATATTTTCTTTATATGGAATAACTATGATAAACATTTATCAGGTCCATATTGAATTTAGCAAATATACTGTTGCCACTAAATTTTGTGTTAGTCCTGTACCTGAACATTATAGGTTGTGGGTACATTACTGTAGTGGATACAGTACTGAAGTGGATACAGTACTGTAGTGGATACAGTAATGTAGTGGATAGAGCTTTATGTCACTCCAGCAACATAGGGATATGGGAAGGTTTTAGTGTTTCATATGATGGGTGTTGTTGTTTTAGATTTAGCTACTTAGAAAGAAATGTCCATGTAGCACTGGCTATGGTGAGCCCGTAATTGAGTTCGGTAATTCGCGATTACCTTGTTACTCTGATATTTGGGTCAAAGTATAAAATGGCAGTGGGGATTTCATCCTTTTTCACCTGTTTCTTTTTCGCTTCTGTTTTAGTCTTGTTTTAATAACATTATCTTGATGGCGGATGTAGGTGTAGAATGTTCACTAGTGAGTCCCATTCTTTTACGGCTTTTCTAATCATTGTAGTGGCTGTGGCATGTGCATCTAATGCAGCTGCTGTCGTTGGATTAATGTTGAGTCTGGAAGTCGAACCCATTATTTTTTACTTAACCCAAAGGTTAAATTTTAAAGCCAATAATCTCCTATAAGATCCCATAGGAATCCCATAAGGACCCACAACAGATCTCATGAGCGTATGCTTAAGCACTACAAGAATCTCCTAATATCCCTTAGCAGTCTCCTATGATAACATAGGAGCCCCTTAAAATCCTATAGGAGTCCCCAAAGATCCTATAAATTTCCTATAAGATCACCTAAAAATTCCATAAGAGTCCAATAGGAATTCTTAAGATTCCAAAGGAGTCTCCAAAGGTCCCATAAGATCCCCCGAAGAGTACCCTCACGTGGGCTGCCTCATCCAGGTGCTTCCTCTTTATTCCTCCCCACCCTTTTACTCCCCATGTGGCCTCCCCCCCCCCCCCATAACACCTTACCTGGCCTCTCCTACCCAACATACCACCTGCTGGCGGAGAAAGAGGTGGGCCAGGTCACGGAGGGTCACCCTATATGACCTTGCAGGTGGGCGATAAACAACAGATAATCAGGAGCCAGCCCCGGACGCTCCCTGGCGCGCCCTCCTCCTGATAAGAGAGTGGGAACAACAGCAGGAGGAGATGGAATAAAGGAGATGGACGAGAACTAAATGGGAGAAAAAGAGAATAAGGAGCGGAAGGAGGTTGGAGGAATTTAGAAAAGAAGGAAGCATGACAAAAACGTGTAGAATGGAAGGGAATAGGAGGAAGATTGATTTCATTTTATGGACTATCACTCAGTGGGTCACACTTATCAAATGCCTATTTGCAAAGACTCTGTATTCAACGTCTGCATTTTCAGCGTCTGCACTCAAACAAACAGGAGATTGGTAAGAGGCAATAAGCTCAAAATGAGGTGCTTGATCACCTTTTATTAGCTCAAAAATGAGGTGCTTGATCACCTTTTATTAGCTCAAAAATGAGGTGCCTGATCACCTTTTATTAGCTCAAAAATGAGGGGCTTGATCACCTTTTATTAGCTCAAAAATGAGGTGCTTGATCACCTTTTATTAGCTCAAAAATGAGGTGCTTGATCACCTTTTATTAGCTCAAAAATGAGGTGCTTGATCACCTTTACATCATTCCCATTCACCTCAACTTCGGGTATATATCTTACAGCAAGTAGCTTTGTAACCATTCGAACTCTGCCCTTTAATAATGTTAACAAGAGTTACCGAAACGTATCTCCTTATACCTACCTTGAGGTGTTTGAGGGGCTTTAGAGGCCCGAAGGCTGTTGGACGCTGCTGCGAGCAGCCTGACGTATGAATCACAGCCTGGTTGATCAGGTATCATTTGGAGGTGTTTGTCAAGTTCTCTCTTGAACACTGTTAGGGGGTCGGCCAGTTATGCCCCTACTGTGTCGTGGAAGCGTGTTGAACAGTCTCTGGCCTCAGATGTTGGTAGAGTTCTCTCTCAGAGTACCTGTTGCTCCTCTGCTCTTCAACGGGGGTATTCTG